>NC_064280.1:11792500-11857500 GCF_003254725.2 Canis lupus dingo | reverse complement strand
AAAAAAAATAATAAGGAAGACAGGCACACTAGCCAAATCTTTCTCAAGTGCTTGAGGCAAGAGAGAAACCAGGTTGTTGGCTTAACAAGTGGAATAGAGCTAACTGGGTGGAAATTTTGGAAATGCTGGGCTTTAATCTTTGCTTCTACGGTGGATTAGAACAACTTGAGTTTGAGAACACAGAAGAGACACAAACAAATGTGAATGGCAATAATTAACAGATTGCCCAGTATTGGACTATATTAGGATATGTTTCTGCCTTTTCTTAATGTCTACCATAAAAGTGAGGATTAGCACTTAGTTCTGTGGGATTCTCATGGATTTGAAACATCCATGCAATTATGAGGAACAGATGATGCAAATTAGATTTTCCTAGAGTCTACAAGTGCCATCTACTGACCTGGAGTACGTACTTTGCTCACTGGCTCTCAGGAGTGCCTCGCTCACCTTGCCCAGGTGAATAGCGAACTCCCACAGGCCAGTTTACAAATTGTCAGTATTTTTTTTCTCTCCTTACATATATCAATTAACTAAAAATTTCGCTTATAAGTAACAGGTTATAAAAGTTCCTTATGAAACATGCTGACTGTGAGTTCTTTTGATGATAAGTGCGTAACTTTAGCAACAAAACCAAAAAATGACTGACAGTTGTAGAAATGTAGCTTACGTGACACTGTCTTTCAAATTATAAATTTCTGATCTGACTGGTAGGTGAAAACAATGTGTGATGCGAATTTATGTTTATATAATTATTTTATGAAGTTTCAAAAAGATATTCAACTATAAATATTGTAAAACTCCCTGATGGTCCTGAAGGAAAAGAGAAAACAGTAATATTTAGGGAAAAAGAAGCTCTGAAGTCCTATAGAATACCTTTCCAAATGCCAACCTCTTTACCACTGAACTAGATTCTCTAAATACGCCACACTGTTCCTATTCTTAGTAGACAATACCTTGTCCTGCTCTTTCTCTTAGCAGTTATTGCAGAGCCCTCTGTGAATAGTTTAATTCTTCATTATCCTCCCTTTTGAATGAATTGGGAAGTGATCTTGCTTGCTTGATAACCTGACAGATTGTTTTGTGTCTCAGTTTCTAAGGCAAAGCACCAGGGTGTGCTAATTGCGGAGTCCTTTGTGCACTGTTAACTCTCACCTGCCCTGAAAACCTAAGTGGTGGCTTAGTTTTTCTCTCCAAGTGCCTCCTTCTCCTAATACTCTGTTTTGTGTTGTGGCCCGGATTGAGAAGGAGAGAATGTGGATTACTTGGGGCAAAAAGAGAGGGTGATGGAAATGACCCTTCAGCATTAGCAAAGGGAAATATCATTTTAGTAAAAAGAAAAATACATAAATAAAGTTATTTGATCACTGCATACTGGTAAAATTGAGTCATTCCATGGATTCCTGAACATTCTTCTTCCTCAACATAGAAACGTACAAGGGATAGGTTTTAGGAGACTTTTCCCCCAGGGTGGATACTTTCAATCAGGAAAGAATCTCTTATTTTATTTTATTTATTATTTATTTATTTTATTTTATTTTATTTTATTTTATTATTTTATTTATTATTTATTTATTTTATTTTTTTAAGATTTTATTTATTAGAGACACAGAAAAAGAGACACAGGCAGAGGGAGAAGCAGGCTCCATGCAGGGAGCCCGACGTGGGACTTGATCCAGGGTCTCCAGGATCACGCCCTGGGCTGGAGGCGGCGCTAAACCACTCAGCCACCAGTGCTGCCCAAGGAAAGAATCTTTTAAAAAGAGAGAGTGGAAGAAAAGGATAGGGAAGAGATGGAAAAGGAAGGAAGGAAGAAGAGAATGAAAAAGAGGGGGAAGGACGGCATGGGGAAGGAAGGAAAAAGGAAGAGAAAGAAAGAGAAAAGAGCAAATAATGAAATTAGCATTACTCAGTTGTGTTTTTTTGTTTTTGTTTTTGTTTTGCTTGAAAGAACAGGTGGCCCTGAAAAAAACAACTAGTTTTGAAGACTTTTTAAAAAGAGAAATGGAAATTTGGAAATAACACACACATCCACACACACACGCACACATATACACACACACACATAGGTGTTACCTCTGGGTGGTTGATAAGAATGGTTTATCTTCATTTCCTTTTTTTTAGTTATCAATTTTCTACAACAAATAAACATTTTTGTAATCAATGTCTTTAAAAAGAACTAATACCAACAGAGGATTACAAAGCAGAGCCATTTGGGGTAATCACAACTGGTTCTGCCAGGAAGGAAGAGATCCGAGGGGTGAGTCAGGGCTTCTGAAGCCTCTAGAAGGACAGAAGGTCTTGATGTAAATTTCGGTGAGAGCCTGAGTCAGGCTCTAGAAGCCTGACTTCTAGACTCTAGTCAGTCTAGAGCCTGAGTCAGGCTTCTAGAAGCCTCTAGAAGGACAGAAGGTCTTGATGTAAATTTCGGTGATTACCCAGAACTCTCCTGGTGATGTGAGCGATGTTAAATTTTCATTTTCCTGTTTCGCCTGGGTTTCTTTCTCCAGCAGCTGCCAGGGGTCACCACACAAACAAAAATCCTGAGGATGTTGCAAAACAAATAAGGAAACTAAGTAGGCTTGGTCAGAGAAGCAAATGGGACTATTTATGACTGAGACCATAAAGATACGGGGTTGCTGAAGTTGGAGCCTAGGAAGTGGGAGCAGGAGCATGAAGTTTTCCCTCCATGCTCACATCTGGAAAGGGGCGTGGGAGTAATTTAAAGACGAAAGAGGATTTGTCTAGGTGGAAAAACTCGACAAATATAAATATGATCCCCCGCCCCCTCCCTTACTGATTGTTCTCTAAGCATAAACTTTTCTTCCTTTTGTTACTGGGGTCAGTATCTCATTCCACCATCAGTATCAAGTGTTTGCTCCTTGGTGTGTATTCCCAGCTAGAGTCAAAAGCAACTAAAGAGGAACCAAAAAAAAAAAAAAGAACGAGGAACCAAGATTTCTCGAGTGAGCACAATACTGTGGGGTTTAAACCAAATGAATGCATATTTTTAACCACCTTAAAATACCAGCACCCAGAATAGGCTTACCTTCCCGAGGAGTTGCCAGTCACCAGAAATAGTGCTTTAGGTTGTCAGTACGTTCAAACACTATTAATCTGTAAAAAAAATAAAAAATAAAAAAAATTTAAAAGTCTCGAAAAAACACAAAAATGCAGTCCATCTTTCAAGGTTACCTAGAGAAATTCAGAGACCTTGGCACACAGTCTGATCCTCTGGATGCCTTCCTTGCCAGAATAAACTGGGCTTTATAAAAATCACAAGGGGGCAAAAAGATAGGGAAGCAGTTTGTTTTCTTGGGAAGGTAAAGAAAAGAATTGTATGTGGGAACCCCTTAGACTTCCAAGGAGTCTGCAGGAAGGCTAATGCTGTTAGGAAAGGGACAGCTTTGTTTTATAGTCCCCGATGTCTGCTTTTTAGTGTGCAGGGAAATGTGCACTTTCCGAGCTGTGCTTGCAAGCCATGCAGTATCTCTGACACGCTGCCCTCTGGGAAAACCCGCCAGTGGGGGCCTGGTTGCAATGATGCAGTACAGCTTGTACCTTGGAATCCCGTCGGAGAACTTTGTAGTTGCTTGTCAGTCAGTGGGAAGATAAAAGAGGCAGCTTCTTTTCAAGCAATTTGAATTCATTTCCCCATAATGAGTTAGAGGGTCAGGCAGCTGGAGTGAGCTCGCCGGAGATCTTATAAAGTGTGTTTTGTGGTTGGAAGGGAACAGAGGCCCAGCAAAGGAAACATGCCTGGCAGCCAAATAAGCAGAGGAACGTGGCCAGTGGTTGGTCCACTTCTTTGCAGGACCACTTACCTGGTTCCCCAGATTTTCAGAAGGAAGGGTCAGGGAAGGTATGGCTCTATCCCATTTTATTAAGTAAAATCCCAATACGTGACAGTTGAAACTCACTGAAAGTCTAAAGTAGCAGCTGCTAGTATGGCCTGCACACTCAGCAAGCACAGTCATGTGAAAGGCACTATACTATGGTGTTTTTCACATCAGATGATTTGTGACCACACAGTTTCTTTGAGAGACACGGAAGAAATTAAACCCATGTCGTGTTAGGGAGTTCTTTAGCTGTAGACAATAGCCTCTCTCCCTGACCGTTTTAAATGCTTTAAAATCAACACCAGCTTTATTCGGAACAACAGCTGTGAAAAAAGGTGGTGCTCCAAGCAAGGATTAATATGAAGAGCAATAAGAGCATAGGGAAAACAGAGAAAATTGCTTTGTCCCTACTTCTTTGGGAAGCAAATCTCTCTTCTGCAAAAGAGAAATTCCGGTTAATAGACTTTTGCGTTAAGTTCCAACACATTTCTGGAGACGTAAATGCACACAACTAGAAGCGCATGGGAAATAAAAAAACATTTTACTTGGAGTTTAGAAAAAAATCATTGCTCTAATGCCGGTGAAAATATGAATGGGCAATAATAAGATGTATGTCATTTCAAACGCTCAGCTATAGAATATATACCCACTGAATATATTGACACCTCTGATTGTATATCATGTCATGGCCAATAAAGCTATAGAAATATGTAATTAGGAGATACTCTTCCACAAGAATGGAGTTAAGCATTAATTTATCAAAATTACTTAAGAACTCATCTGCTCTCAACACTCACACAGCAGCTTATTGAATTTGTGTCTCATATCTAATTGGCTATTTTCTTGACATAATGAACAAGTGCAAAGTCTATGCTGTTGTGTCTGTTGAAGCAGCGATGTAATGATGAAAGGCAAATCCCAGCCCAGGGCTGTAAGGCGGCGGGGAGTGGAGTCCACGGAGGCACAAGAGAATGAGAGAACACTGGGCCTCTGTGTCCTCACTGCTCAAGTTTCTCTTTTAAACTCTGTCGGAACGTCTTTGTGTAGGATGGAGTCTCTCCATTCTACTGTCTTATAAAAGGAGACTGTTTATCAGCAGATCACCACCCCCCACCCCCAAAGTATTTACTTTGGTTTGTGGAAGACATTTGACTAGGTTTTGTTTTTGTTTCTGTTTTTTTTAAATCAAATTTAAAGCATTTATAAGTGCTCAAACCATTTTCCAATGCACATGGCTGATCTGGGGGCTTCTAATAGGAATGGTGAGGTTCACTGGGAGGCACCAGCCATGGGGCAGATATGTGATATTTTGAAGCGATATTGTATACCACTAATAGACCTGTCAGGAGTGGGTCTTGTATGCTTTTAATCATGGCAAGTGTTCAGTGTTTGTTGAATAAAGAGCATTATTAGAGTTGCTTTCAGATATTTGTAAACTCAAAATATAACCATTATACCTAATTATCTGGATATTGTTTAAAGAGGCTCTTGATAGATAAGTGTAAGCTATCAATTACTATTAGAAGGAAATGGGGGATCCCTGGGTAGCTCAGTGGTTTAGTGCCTTCCTTTGGCCCAGAGTGTGATCCTGGCGTCCCAGGATCGAGTCCCGCATCGGGCTCCCTGCATGGAGCCTGCTTCTCCCTCTGCCTGTGTCGCTGCCTCTCTCTCTCTTTCTCTCTCTCTCTCTGTGTCTCTCATGAATAAATAAATAAAATCTTAAAAACTATATATTAGAAGGAAATGGATGACTGGATTATATAGAGAAACAGAAAAAAAAAAAAAAAAATCCAGGCCTCCCAGACCAACCTCTGAGAGAAAGTCCTCCAGCTGAGTTCTTTTGTGGGGATTGCAGGGTGGACCCCTTTGATGATAATAGGTTAGAGTGTTACAAAGATCACAAACCTTATGTTTGGCTCCTTAGAAAGTATTCATAGATGCCTCTGAAATCATCATGATAAATACTAAGAACAGCCCAGTGGGAACTAATATTTCCCAACTTTTTCCATGAAGTTATTAGATCAACGAGTTACTTCATTCAATCCAAACAGCAGAATCTAAAGATGCTAGCAAACCATTCAAGAACACACAAGTTTATATAATTTTCTGAGAATTTGTTTTCTTTGTAAATAGAGTTGCGTGTAGATCTTAACTTTTTTTGTAGTCATACTCTTTTGGGGAGATATCAAAAGGACTTTTATACCTGAGGATCACATATCTGACAAAATAGGATTAAATTTGCATATTTTTTCATTCATTTGTTCATGTGACAAACATGTATCTAGCTTTTATGGAGCAAGAGAGAAATTATGATAGGTACTAGGTTATAGTGTGAGCAGAGGAGACAAGTCCTGCACTAAAGGGGGTCATGGTTACCACGTGAGATAGAAATTAACTAATAATCACATAAAACTATAAAATTGCAAATTTTAAAAAGTGTTAAAGTAAAAGGATATGTCACTAAGATTGCATGGTAGGGAACCTAATATAAATTAGAGGATCAGGGAATACCTTTTCAGCAGATGACATTTAGGGCAATATGGAGGCACTAACTGAGGAGAATACAGGAAATGGGATTCCAGGGAAAATGGTATTTGGGAAGGATGCAAGGAAGGTAAAATTTTGGTGAGTTCAAGGAAATGAAAAAAGGCCATGTGGCTGGGACAGAGTGGATAAGGAAGAGAATGTCATAAGATGAGAAAGCTAAGCAGGAGCTTAGGCATCCTACAGGATATTTTAAGCATTTTGGCATGGAAATGGAGTAATTACAAAGGATTATCAATATTTTTTTAGTTGTTATACAGATGGATATTACTTAAATTTACTAGTTATAGGCTTAGATTGGAATATTTTGTTCTTCAGAAATATTTTTGTCAAAATGATACTAATTATAAATGAGTTATATTTTCATTTGGTTGGCATTCAGTCTTTTTTCCTATGGATATATAGATATGTGTATATATATATGTAGATGAATAATATATTTGAGATCTTGCCACACTTTATATCCTACTTTATTCATTTAACATTGTATTATGAATATTTCTCATATCCCACAAAAAGCACCCATAAAAAACATTCTCGGGATCCCTGGGTGGCTCAGCGGTTTGGTGCCTGCCTTTGGCCCAGGGCGCGATCCTGGAGACCCGGTATCGAATCCCACATCGGGCTCCCAGTGCATGGAGCCTGCTTCTCCCTCTGCCTATGTCTCTGCCTCTCTCTCTCTGTGTGACTATCATAAATAAATAAAAATTAAAAAAAAAAACATTATCAATAGGTACATAATATCACTGGCATGGCTATACCAAAATGTATTAGCCATCCCATTGTTACTGGATATTTAAGTTTATTATTTTTATTATTACAAAGAATATTTATTATTGGCATATGATTCTACATTTATCCTTAATATATATTGTTGAAAAGGAGTTATTAAAGTTGATAATATTTTTTAAGACTCTTGATAGGCATTAGAGAAATGTTTTTGAGAAAAGTCATATCAATTTACATGTTCCCTAGCAGTATACAAATATGTTTATCTTTCTGTAATTATACTAATTTGATAGGTAAAAATGATAGATTGCTTTAATTTGCATTTCTTTTATTCCTATTGAAATAAAATATTCCATATGCTTTTTCTAGTTTGTCTTTCTTATTTGTTCACATGCTTTACCCAGATTTTAGGGGTGCCTGAGTTGGCTCAGTTGATTGGGCATCTGACTCTTGATTTCAGCTCAGGTCATGATCTCAGGGTTGTGAGATCAAGCCCTGCATAGGGCTCTGCACTCAGAGCAGAGTCTGCTTGAGATTCTCTCCCTCTCCGGCCATCCCTACCCTGCTCATGCTCTCTGTCTCTAAAATAAATAAATAAAAGAAAAGAAACAGGAAATAGAGTTTTATATTTTTGATAATTAAATCTCTGCTTATTTTTATAAAAGTATTTTTTCTCTATCCAGAGTTAAAATATTATGTTTTCTAATTTTGCTAAATTTATCAGAGATTGAAATTTATATGTATGATGATGCTAATTTCTGGGCTATTTATTCCTTCTTTCATATTTTCATTTCTCTTTGAATCATCACTGTGACAAATTAATCTTTGTGCTTTCAACATTTTAAATATTTAGAAAATACCTTTGTATCTTACAGATATAGTTCCCATCTTCTCCCTGCAGCTTATTATTCGTTTTTGTTAAAAGATCTTAGTTCTTATATGTATATTCTTCCAACTGAACACTGAATTGAGTTGAAAAAATGCCATGGATATTTTTAATGGAGTCATCTTTTTATAAATTAATTCATGAGAAATTTACATATTCTATTATTTCTCATCTAGAAATGTATTATGATTCCATTTTTTTAGGTATTTTATATCTCACAATAAAGTTCTGTCATTTTTTCATAAAGACCTTATATTTCTTATTAGGATTATGTGCACATATTTTACTGTTTTTTTAATTCACTTTTTTGTGATTGTGCTTGTTTATTTTTATGGCAATATTAAAAGAATCATTACTGGCATCACATCTGTGTTTTAAAATATGCCATTCTCATCAATACTTTCTTTAAACATTTATAAATCTCTGGTTTAATTTTTCCAGCTCTATTAAGAGAAAATACAAAGGACCTTACACTTAAGGAACATTCTGTGAGTCTAGTCCACTCAGCTATGTGAATTTAGATTTAGATGTATAAACACACTCACAGGCAAGATGGATGCTTTTACCGGGAACAGAACGGGCTCTAATTTAAGTTCCAAATACAAGTTTAACTCATACATTATGATTATTTTAGGTAAACCACAACCAAACTTTGACTAATTTTCTGTTTCCAGAAATTCATTTGAGATAATTAAAATAAGCTTATAAAGTAAATATAAAAAGTTTAACACACTTGTATCCATTTGTCCCAAATGAGAAAACCAGCAATTCCCTTTTTTGGAATTGTTTAGTAGAAATAATTAGACACACAAAAACATCTGTGAAGTCACATTTCTGACAAAGTTTATTTGCATAACAGAACTTGAGAGGGGTATTTCTAAATGTCCAGCTATGTGGATGAACTACATTGTGGTGAATTCATTTTAAAGGTTATGCAGATGTGCATTTATTGATAAATATGCAGTGCTCCAGGTACAAAACAATATTATAAAATTCTGTAAGTGCAGAATATAATGTATTTATATATGTGTGTGTAAAAATATGCAAGGATACATACCAAAATACACCACAATATTAACAAGGTGACAAGGATTGTCTTGAAATTTTTCAGTAATTTTAGTTTTTCTATTTGTAGTGTCTGACATAATCTTAAAATCTACAATAAACATATTTCTTTTATAATCAGGCCAAGAAGGAATGAATGAAGACAAAAGAAAAAAAGGGGGGGGGAGTTTGTAGCACGTGTCATCTTAAAGCAAAACCATGGAAGATTTTAGGAAGCAACAGACCCTAAAACTCCAGACTCTTAAGTGAACTTGGTAACAAGAGAGTTGGCTTCATTAAGCATGGGGAGTTAAAAATCTTGGGCCTTGACTTCTTTCAAAAGCCCAACCAGTTGCAATTACTGTTTATTATCTTCTTGCTTTTACTTGAATCCCTTAAACTTAAGGGATTCACTTTCCCTTTTCCCTAATAATTTATTCCTTTATGATAATAGAGTTTCTTAATATCTTTTTTGATTTGTACTCTCTGTTTCCTGTCTGATGATTTACTCCATATGGCATACGTGCAAAAGTTATCATATTAGAAAAATTATTATGCTATAATAATTATGGTACCATCAAACTGAATTAAATTATGCTTCATTGTAAATAGTAAAATGTATTAATTTTTTTAAAAGCCTTTTTATGCCAGAGAGGATAAATAAAGTTACTTTTATATACTTTCATTAACCATCATGACAGTACAAGCCACATTGACAGAACTGATAACAAATCAACTCATTCCTTCTTGCAGCAGTCTCTTCCAGGTAGTTCTGAAATTAGCTTTCTCGGGACTATGAATTAAATGCAACGTATTGCACAGAATCTGTGGATTCTATGAATAAGAGTTTCACCTTCAGTTTGTGTGAATATATACATTACATGGAGGCAGATCTTGGAACACAGTTTCCTTCTATCTATTAAGGATGAAAATAATTTTTCTTTTTTTTATTCATGTATTTTAAGTGTGCATTTTTGTTTTCCTTTGAGCATATCACTTGTATCCAGTAGGCGTACAAAGTGAGACACATATGTAATTTGGAATTTTTAATGCACATTAAAAAAAAGTAAAAAGGAACAGTTGAAATTAATTTAGTAGTATGTCTTATTTGACATACTCCAAATATTATCATTTCAACACATAATCAAAATCTTAGATAATAAAATTGCATGTTCTTTATCTCATACTAAGTTTATGTATATATTTTATGTTTAAAAGACAGTTCAAATGATAATCTTGATCAGAAACATAGTTTCCATAACATTTTCAATTTAAAAAGTAGATTCCCATACCAACATATTTAAAAATTCTCCAGTATCAGTTTTTGATTTAAGTTAATTAAAATTAAATAAAGTTAGAAATTCAGTTCCTTAACCACATTTCAAGTGGTCAGTAGCCCCATATGGATAGTGACTATTGCATATGACCGTGCAGGTTTAGAACATGTGCAAAAAAATGTCAGCACAAACAGAAAAGTGAAAAGTTAAGTCAATGCCAAACTATTGGGAATGTTTTGTCTATTGGATTTCAGAGAATATGAGGTAACTCATGTTTTTTTCTAATTAAATCTACTAAGTTGGCTGGTTGGCTGAATTGGTAATCAAACAGTTGCTCTGGTTCTATGCTCAAATCATCTCAATTTTTTTAGATCCTATAATTTTTTTAAGAAAAAATTTTATGCTTCTCAATTATGTTGAAAGCTGTCTTCCCCTGGATATTCCTGTTATCCTGGAGATAACCCTCAATTTAACTGTTACATACTAAATTTTGAGTAAAATAAAGAGCCTCTACATTAAGGGAAAAAATTAAATATAGCTACTGCGCCACCGTATTTTGTTCTTACTTCTCCACTGTCTTATAAATCATGTAAATAAGTACAATAAACATTTATTGAGTGATTCTATAATACTTTGGATCTCTAGGTCCATCATTTGTGATGACACATAGAAGTTGGCCCAGGAAAGCTAAAAGTATGTCGTATGTCAAGTGACGCCTTCCATCAAGTTTAGAGCTCCATTTCTTTTTCAGCATTACAACTTAGTGTAATGGCACTTGGCAGTATTGGCATTTCTGATATGACTTCTTTTGGCTAGCTCAGCATTCTTAAAAAATAAATAGTTTTTTCACTCTGTGATTGAAAGGGTTAAATAGTACCAATTCATTACCACTCACAAAAGGATTTATTTTGTTCTCATAAATCAGTTTTATTCCACATTTTTATTATTCTCTTGGGTGAGCTACTCCAATTGAAATCAATACAAGTGCAAGTGACACAATCAATCTAGATATTTGATTATGGATTGGAGATCCCCAGGTCTGCTTTTTTAGCTAGTTTCTTTCTGACCATCTCCCCAAAGAACTGAATATTCTTCTTGGCATCTTGACTTAGGAACATGCTTAAAAAGCAGATAATAACTTTCATTTGTATACTGATGATGGAAGCCTGCAGAATGAGCAAAGATTAAAAAGGTCAAGACTTAAAATATGTAACTATAACATTGTTATAATAAGCCATCCAAATTTTTCAGTATTTTTCTTAACATAAAATTAGCTTTAAAACAACTTTACTCTTTCTTTAAAAAATACCAATTAATACAATTGGTGGCTATAGACTGCATTCTTAGGCTACATTAAGTAAGTGATGAACTACTTCTCATGACAGAGACGTTACCTGTTTTCACGCATTTATTTTAGAACTTAACCATACTAACTAGGTTAATAAGAAAATGCTTAAAATGAATAAAATGCCTTTGAAGGGATTCAAGCTGGTTCTTTTCATTTCCGTAATTATCCAGGCTGGAAAGCCACCATCAAGGGATTTAAAAGAGAAAAACAGTTCAACTTTAAATTAGAGAGCAAAATTGATTAAGTTGTTGCTCAAGAGGGCAACATTTATATATCAAACTCTCTTTGCTTTACAAACAAATTTATATCTTATGATCCTTTACATATTGAATGCTTATTTTGGGACTCATGGTACCACATTATAGTTCTCTTGCCTCTGACTCTAGCCACCTGTTCTTGGTTCTTAAGCCAAATTTTTGCATAGGCACAATTAAACCATTTTGTAACTCATTTTCTTATATTGAGTATAAGGCAGTATTTGGTACACTTATCTGATTATTTCCTTAAAATAAATTCCAAGACAATATTAACACTACATTTGCTTCTTTCAGCAACTATGTTAGCCTCATTTCGCCTTTTAATCGTTTTCACCAAGATCTGTAGAAAAGAGGATGTTTTGTGTTTTGTGTTTTTTTGTTTTTTTTTTTTTCCACAAATTACCTCTGGAAGGCACATAAGTTTGAAAGTGTAAAAAAAGTCTTTCAGAAGCAGTTGAAAGAGCAAATCCATCCTTCTTTCATCCTGAGTCTTTAATTATTCTTCAGTTACTCTTGTTAAGCCTTCAGAACAGCAGCTGTCCCTGCAGTCAAAGCCATGCACTTGGATTTCCATTTACAAACTTCCTGGGCATGTGGAATTAGGGACCGTCGGACAATAGATTTTCTCCTTTTTTCCTTTTCAGTAATGTGCATGTATAACTGCTGAATAGTGAAAGATACAGCATTGACAGGATAGTGCAGTGGCATAAGATGGGGCTCTGTCAATGCAGTGTTCTTTCCACATACACAGTTCCATTCTTTAAAAAGAGTTTACTCAAGAAAATCAATCCAGAAATTGGCAATGACTCTCTTTATTCAGGAAGGCAGCACATTTTTAAAGAGGTAGTCATTTTAATTGTTCAAGTCAGAGTGAAACTTTTCTTCTAAAGGGCCAGATTGTAAACGTTTTACACCTTGTGGGCAATACGGCCTCTCCCATTACTACCCAGTCATGCTATTGCAGCATGACAATACCTAGAATGCAAGTGTTCTAATAAAACTGTGTGCTGATAAAACTTTATTTACAAGAACAGGAAGCTGGCCAAATTTGACCTGTAGGCTGTAGTATGTGGATCCCTGGTTTCATTATAATTTATTTATAATTAATTTAAATGTACCCCAGTTTAAAATGTATGTAATATAGAAAAAATGACAATAAATCCCACTCCCTATTACTAACCAATGTCAACAAATGCAGAACATCATTTCAGATCTCTTTCAATCCATGAGTGGTTTCTTGGTAGCAAGCAGCAGGAAACAGTTCTGGTTAATTAAGGCAAAAATGAATTATTACAAGGGAACCGAGCATTTCAGCAAGTTGTCAGGAAAACCGGAGAGTCGGGCTGGTGTGGACACCACAAATAGCTTGACCCAGACAAACTTTGCTTCCAGACACCCTCGCCTTGCCCTCCCGCTGTCCTGGAGCAGCACCACCACTAAGTGGCCCTGCACAACTGCAGCTCTGCTTCTGCATTCTCAGCAATTCTAGAGACAGCGAGAGGAGTTCCTGACTGACCTGAGTTAATGTTTCATTCCATCAAACTTTGATGCCCCACGTGGCAGCATTTAATTGTCAGCCCTGTAGTCAGTGTCCACATGAGCTCCAGCTATCCTTTCATTTGAAAAAGAACAAAACAAAACAAAAAACCTATTATATTTCTGGTCATTTTCTTTTTATATATCTATCATCTTCTCTTTCATTGTAATTTCTTGATTTTTTTCTTATGCATTGATTATGATTATCTCAAGGCTTTCCATCATGGCCCTGAGTTTTTAGTTGTTTCTATTGTGTTCCTTACTTTTTCTAACTTTATTATATACTTAATGATTTCTAATTTCCAATTTGTTTCTCTAGCTCTGCAATATTCTTTTTCATTCTATAGGGAATATGTACCATTTTTCTCCCCTCAGAGCCATGTGGTTACTTTGTCTTTTTATGTTGGGATCTTTTCTTTAATTTGGCACTACATATGCATGTTCAGTATGTTATTTCTTCCTTAAAATTTGTTTTGCTTATGCTTTGTGTGGGCAGCTCTCTCGACTTTGCCCTTGTTCTGATCGTGGCCACTTCTTTTCCTTTCTGGTTCTAGGTAGTCTTCCCTCAACCTAAGCTTTGAGAAATGGGTGTTGTTACTAATGTCCTTGTCCGTAGACTCAGGGTGGGGTTGGGGGGGGCGGGGAACAGGAGTAAATTTGAGGATACGGTAAATGCATTGAGCAGAATTCTAAGGGATCTGGTTTCTCAGCCTCTTCTGAAATCCCATCAAATGTATCTTGTAGCAACCCCCCCCCACCACTCCATTTATTCACATTCTTCTCCCACTCCTACTAACACCAGCTTCTTCCTCCAACTCAACACAGTGGTCAATAGAATGGCCGCTTTTCCTATCTCTATAGACTCTTTTCGGCTCATTTCCCCTTAAAATTAGAGAAGATTACTAAGCATTCCTAGGATTCTGATTGGTTTTTATTCCTTGCTCTAGGAGCAGAGTTAGGAACTGTGCTATGTTGAATAGAAATGTACCATATCTTTCTTTTGTTGTGTGGTTTCAAAACTAATGTCATTAATGTGTTCCTTTTCCTTTATACATTTGCTCCAGGATTCTCAGCTGTTTTTGTTAATGCTATTATTTTTGTTCTAGCTCTTTCTATTTTGGAAGGCATTTTGGAAACGTACTTCTGTCATACTAAATTATGAATTCTTCTCCAAAAAAAAAAAACCCATAAACTTTTGCAAGTTCACAATTTATTCCTAATTCTCTTCTCAGCGAGGTGATTCATTGCCACAGTTTAGAAGCTGTAGCAAACAGACTCTAAGATAGCATCAGGTTATCCCAGCCTCCTGGTACTCACACTTGTGTAATCTATTCCCTTGGTATGTGGTCAAAACCTGGGGCTTGTCCCTAGCCAATTGACTATGGCAGAGAAGGTGGGATGTTCATGCTGTGACAATATTACACAAGACTGTGACACATCCTGCTAAGAGACTAGCTCCCTTGTATGTTGGGGAGACCCATATGGGAAAGAAATGAGGACAATTTCTAAGCAACAACCAGCTAGCAACTGAGGCAGCCCCTAGCCAATAACCTGCAGGAATAGAATGCTATCAACAACTATCTGAGCCAGAAGTGATCCTTCCACAGTAGAGCCTTGAGATGGGACTTTGGTCCCAGCCAACACCTTAACTGCAATGTTTTAAGATCCTGAGCAGAAGACCCAGTTAAGCATGCCCAGACCCCTGGCCCACAGAAAGTATGAGATAGGAGATTTATGTTGTTTCGAGCTGCTCAGCTTGTGGTAATGTCATTACATGGCAGTAGCTAACTAGTACAGGAACATAGGACTATGTGACTGCCGCACATAAAGCAGGAAGAAGTCACCACAAGACATGAAATAATTCTCACCCCAAATGCATGTTCTCCTTTATTTTTTTTCTTTATTTTTTTCTAATTTTATTTATTTATGATAGTCATCACAGAGAGAGAGAGAGAGAGAGAGGCAGAGACATAAGCAGGCTCCATGCAGGGAGCCCGACGCGAGATTCGATCCCGGGTCTCGAGGATCGCGCCCTGGGCCAAAGGCAGGTGCTAAACCGCTGCGCCACCCAGGGATCCCCTCCTTTATTTTTTTAAAGATTTTATTTATTTATTCATGAGAGACAGAGAGAGAGGCAGAGACACAGACAGAGGGAGAAGCAGGCTCCCTGCAGGGAGCCCCATGTGGGACTCAATCCTGGGTCTCCAGGATCATGCCTTGGGCTGAAGGTAGGCACTAAACTGCTGAGCTACCCAGGGATCCCTGGATGTTCTCCTTTAATGGAGAATCTGTCTCAAGCATATATGTCTAAGTAACTAAAAAGAAAATTGTAAGCATTTTGTTAAGAATTGATGATAATGTTTTTTAAGATTTTATTTATTCATGAGAGACACACAGAGAGAGGCAGAGACACAGGCAGAGGGAGAAGCAGGCTCCGTGCAGGGAGCTTGACATGGGACTCGATCCTGGGTCTCCAGGATCACACCCCAGGCTGAAGGCAGCGCTAAACCGCTGGGCCACCGGGACTGCTCAGTGATCAATAATGATTATTGGGCTATGCATTAGATCATGATAGTACTACAAGTTCAGCATGGCCTGTGTGTTTCATAAGGCTCTACTAGAATTCCAAAAGGAACAGCAGCTTTCGTTAACCAATTAGTCATGTTCATGTCCAGTATTTACTCTGGAAGCTGTAGATCACTTTCTATGGTAACATATTTTCCCAGATAGCTCTTGGCTGATTGAGATAATGGCAATAGTTTGTTCATTTGGAAAACTAACACTTTGTCCAAATGGGGAAAATATAAATCAAAGTAGAAAAAAAAAATCTGACTTTTCAGAGTATAACACAGTTGATGAAATTGGACTATACTTCCCTAATTTACAATCATAGTAAAACTCTGAATTTACTCTTTATAAATCTATTTATTTACACACACACACACACACACACACACACACACAAACACACACACACAGTTCTTTTCTGATATTAATAAAATGGGATCCATTTAGGAAAACCTGACTACAGTACATAAAGCAAAGTTGATGAAAACAAACCATGTTCCCAAGGACTTTTTTAAATGATATTTTAAGTATTTGGAAGAGTAATTGTGCAACATTAGCTACAGTCTTGCCCACACATTAAAAAAAAAAAAAAAAAAAAAAAACAGAACAAAACAAAGAATCCTCAGTATCTACAGAGCTGTATATGCTCTTGCATGAGCACAGATTCACGGCAGAGGCCTCTGAAGCGTCTTTTGGTGAGTTGATGAAATAGTCTATGGTTTTATTCCCTGAACTACAATTGTCATTCTAGCACAGTGGCCACTCTAAAAGAGGAATCAAAGAAGTATGGGTTTTACTAGATGACAACTAATTAAAAATCACATTAGAGTAATTACAATAATGCTACGAAATATGATGCATTAACAGGGCTCTGTTCTTCTCAGGGTGGGAAGTTACAGGTTACTCATTTCTTTCTCTTTCAAACTGTTCTGTTGGAGAGGATAGCTACATAGGTAAATATCTATAAATATTTTCTATGTTGGCAACAATATAAGGCCAGGAATAGGTCCCTTTAGCCATATGTTAACTTAAAAAGGAACAAGTGTCCAGTACTGTTCAGATCTCTGCCAAGATGATACCTCTGATAATAGTGGAGTTTGGAGGATGCACTTGCCTTTTGGGTAAAATAATTTGAAATAATAACTTCAGAATAAATAAAAAATAACTTAAATATGAATACGTGCTATAGAGTGACCTGGAATTATTAGCTCACATTAAAGGCCCGATTCACCACTTTGCCCAGATGTGCAGTCTGTCGTTCTGTGTCTTTTGATTTGGGGATGGATAGAATTCTGTGATAATGAGATAATGCTGAACAACACTGAAATTGAGACCTCAATACCAGTAAAATACAGCATTTTCTTTCTACAGCAAGAAGTGGGAAAATTAGTTAACACCTTTCCTACCTTAGGGTGTAATTGGATTCAGAAAAAGGCTAACTTAAAGCAGGACCAGGTCTGACATCTAAAATCCTCACAAGGTAACAAGAATCAGTTTGGTTTGTTCGCTGTCATTTCTCATTATAATCTTTGTCATGAGAATGGATTCATGTTGTGCCATTTTCTGTTCTTGTTACAATCTTTGTCACATGAATAAGATATCAGGATGTTAATGCCTGGCGTACCGTCTTCTGTGTGTGATGATACTGTACAAGACTACGCTGACCTTTGCAATATTATGTATTCTGATTGGTTGTTCATTTCACCTCTTTCCCACAAGTTAATAAGGCTGTAAAAAGGAGAGAACCGAAATGGCCAGCCAGTCAAATTATAGAATATTGAAAAGGTCAGAGCAGTACAGCACAGAGGAAAAAAAAAATTATGGAATATATGGTGCATTAAAATTCTTGTGACAATGATTATGACAAGAATGGGAAAGGATACCCATTTATGTTATATCAATCTGGAGAACCCCATAGGATGATATTCCTGAGACAGCAATCATTTACGCATCCCTGGAGCAGATGTATCTACACTGGTTTGTGCTTAAAAAATAATTGTATAGAAAAATATCCTACTACTCTTCAACAAGTAACTTTAAATGTAAGATTTTTAGCCTTAGAAAATGAGCATGAATGCTGTTGATATTTTTGTAGGATTTCATCTCTGAAATTAAGGTTCGTTACAAGTAAAATCTGTTGGGCAAAGATTTATGTCAACTCTCAATTTAACACTTTTTTTCTTCAAAGTAAAGTAGAAAGTAGGACTGAATGAATTAACTTTTTAGAAAAATCCTTTAGAATGTAGATTATCCTGAGGCAGCAGCTATGAGTTTATTTGAAAATTTTACGTGATCTACACAAAACTTGGTATCTTGTTTCTGTTTTTTCACTTGTGATACATGATGTTGGACAATATACAAAGAATCTTTCCTTCCCCTGTATCTTCAGACTGAAAGGGAGAAAGAGAAGTACTCACCAGAAGTCCTGAAGCGATTGCTCTCAGGTGTGCAAAATGACTGCTCATTTAAAAAATTATTTTTGTGTATTTTGAAATGTTTCTTATAGAACAACTTACTAGATTTTTTTAGTCTGTGAAGATAGATTTGGTTTAAGAGTCCACTTTATACTTTCTGAAGATGCATTATTTCACTTACAATAAAGTGAACATTTCATAGCCCAAAGCTAGAGTCCAAAGGCATCATTAACAAGGATGTCAAAGTGATCTAATTATTTTGGGAAACAGCAGAAATGAAATTTTGATCATTACTTTAAGATGAGCTTGAACATGGATGAAATAATCCTAAAATCAGCAGTTGATGCTTAAGAAGAATCACCAATTACTGGGCCCTGCCTTCGAATAGTCTCTTTCGGTAGGTCTGAAGGAGAACTCAGGGAGGTGGATGTTGATGAAGTATCCCCAGGTGATTTTGATATAGGTGAACCCTGCAGCACTAGGATAGACGACCCCATCTGCAAAGTGCTTAGTGTGATCCCCAGGTTAAAGCCTAGTGGTGCAGATCACAGCCAAAGAGGTGGGTGAGGGGAGCTCCACTTCAGGCTCACAGTGCCTTGGGGGGCAGGGTGACGGGAAGTTGCGGTTCCAGAACACAGGAGCTTAACTGGACCTGCACCGTCCACTTATACTTACAAATAGGGTCAGCCCTGAGGAAGACCAGACAGAAATGGTCACCTCTGATAGGAAATGCTTATCACTGTAGCATTTTCTAGCTTGATTCTTGAGGCTGAACCAATGGGGCTGCATTTTCCAGCCCACTGAAAACAAAGTTTATGCAGGGAAAGGCAATAAAGCAGGACGCTCTCAAGAGGGGGGAATATGAGGACTTGCATTTTAAGAATTTTCCCCCAAGATCTCGGAACTCAAGAAAGAGAAAACAGAATAAAGTGGAGAAAGAGAAAATCTGTGTCGCGGGTTTGGGTTTGAACCTGGAGGTTTGTGAGCTTCCCCGAGTGTTGAAGTCCTGTGGTTGCTCTAGGCCTATGGATTGAGCTGCGTGTTGTGAGGGTAAGGGAGTATTGGACTCACTCAGCTGTGTGGTTCCTGGAGATATACAAGTTCTTTTTTGAGCTGAACAAAATGATTATGTAATTGCATACTTCTCATAATTATTGAGTAATTATATACTTCTTATAATTACTGAGTAATCATTGTTCTATAACTAGAACTTAATGTTACAACTAATTGTATAATTACCATGTATTAATGTTATCTGGGAAACTTCGAATAAAGTGGTATTTAATATATTTGCCCCTGCCATGCCATTTTCAAAGCTAGCGAGAGTGTTTGTTTTACAGCTAGAAATTTGCTTCCAACACAAACAAAATATAAGGGAAAAAACCCTCAACCAATATTATAATCCTAGATGTTAACTCCTTGTTCTTTGATTTGTACCTGACTTGAACTTTGTAAAATTGTATTCTCACGTTAGGATTTTAGAACCTTCGTTGTTATTTTGCAATCTTCAGTACTTTGTAAGGTATGCACAAGACCACTACTTCAGAGGTATCTCCCTGGGTCTCGCAGGATAAGCTGACCTTTTTGAAATTTTACAACTGGGTAATTGACAACAGCAGCCATTGTTTCAGCCATAACTGAAAATGCTTCCAAGGAGTTAGGTGTTATTGGAACTTGAGATCTTCAAATGCAGATAATGAAGATCTTTCTTGGATGGTGCTTACAAGGGATTCGTAGTAAATCTTAACCAGGATTTTTGAGTTCAGGAACTGTGTCTCGTACATCTTGAGCATATTGTTATCAGGACCTAGCAAAGCCTGCTCTCTGCATGCAGTTGGAGTCAATCTGTCTAATCAGGTTGATGAGTTATAAAGAACCTGTGAGAGCTAATATAGTATCATTTGGAAATGTCTTTTCAAGGCTACTTTTCAGGTTTCAGAACTTCTTGTTTATGTGTGTTACACGTAGCCATCTGTGGTGTCTATTTCCATTTTAGGAACTTAAAACAATTCCTAAGCAGTGAATATATCTTTATTTTATTTTACTAAAACTGAATGGAAATTACTATCTCCACATCTTAGTCCCTAAGTACCATTTATTCATTGGGAATAAACCACTCCTTTGAATGTGTCAATTTCAGATTCAGAATAAAAAACTCTTGCATGACACTAGAGGTTTCTTCTGGTCATGGAAATTACGTAGCTTACACCTGTGTGTTTTGCAGCAATATTTTTTTTTCAGCTACACCCTTCTTCCCAAAGCTATTGTAAGTATCTTTTTAAAATTTTTGTGTACTTTTAAAGTTTTTGTCTGCCTTACCCACATTGCATGAAAATGCTCATAACTGGATATGAGATCCTCTTTTATGTCATTTGACCTTTTCTTTGTTTTTAAAGGCATTTATTTATTTTATTTATTTGAGAGAGAGAGACAGCCAACAAGAGAGCATGAGAACAGGAAGAGGGAAAAGTCTCCCCACCAAGCAGGGAATCTGATGCAGGGCTCCATCCCGGGACCCTGAGATCATGACCTGAGCCTAAGGCAGCCACTTAACTGACTGAGCCGCCCAGGTGCCCCATGATCTTTTATTAATTATAGAGTTTGACATATAACCTGATGGGATAATGACCCAGTGGTAGCAGAAGTGACTAATGTTGTTTTGTTCATGGAAAGGAATTAGAATTTTGACTAATGTATGTTGTTGGGTGGGAGAGAGGGAGAATGTAATAGGTAGGTAATTGCTATGGAGAAAGTAAACTACACAATGCATAATTCTTAATCACTTGCTAGCTGTAAACATTTGTTTGGAAAGTATCAGTTATATTACAGCAAAAACAGTCACACTTCCTAACTGCTGTAGATGAATACCTGTTACATGCTGGGTAATGTAAAGAAATGATCTCACTTAATCTTCACAGTAACATTACAGTCAAAGTATGATCATTCCCAGCTCACAGATGAAAAAACATGAGATTCAGAAATGCTGAGTAACTTAGCAAAGAGCATACTCCTCCAGAATGATAAGGACAGGCTCAAATGCAGAACTTCTGACAACCAAATTCATCTACTTTCTTTGCACCATATTCTGCCTCAAATCTGTGTCAAAATACAATATTTTTTAAGATATTGCAACTACTAAATATTGTTTATTGTACATTGCAAGATCATTTTCGGTATGGCCATGTTTTAATTTTTAAACATTTAACCAATGAGGATTGTGTCATTATCTGAAAATCTTGCAAATATGCTTTCCTCTTAAAGTCCAACATCATGTGTGTTTTTTATTCATTTGCCTATATTTGTAGAATTTGAGAGGAGGAAATTAAAGAGACATACCATAAAAGTGTTTTGGCAAAAAAAATAAATAAATAAAAAGGCTTTGTGAGCCTTACAATCTTAATGGCTCTTGACTTCTGTGTGTTAAGAATAATGACAACTTAATTTTTCTAAATTTCAGCACTCTTCTGAAAAATCTGCCTCATGTAAACTTTTCAGAGAAGCGTCGAATCCAGACAATGAAATAAATCTTAGGACAGGATTTTCAGTTGTAACCTTTTCCTTGTTTTAAGCCTAATTCCTAACTCTTCTGAACTTTGAATGTAAGTCATTTGTGTGAGAGAGTGACATCAAACCCTATTATTGAGCAGCAGTATTTTCCTGTATCTTAGACATGCTACTATTTGAGAATGGGTTTGCTCAAGTTTTGGAAGGATGGTCATGGTGGAGCTCAGTGACAGTACATGGAAGGTGATTCTTTTACGCAGCCAGGCAGCCTCTGGAGTTGGGCATAGAGCTACAAATAGGATCTTCTGATCAAAGTGGGCACAGACTGCTTTTCAAAATATTCTGGCCAATTCTGATTTAAAGAGGAAGTAGAGGGAAAGCAGCGAGCCTACGTCTCAAGGAAAATGAGCAGCAAATACCCCAATTGATGACAAAGGAAATATCTGACATGTATAATTTGAATATACTGCTTATATCCAGAACCTTTCTGGATGGGAGAAAGAGTGTGATTTCCTCCAGTCTGCACATCAGATAAAATCCAAGGATTAAAAACACCCTCAAACAGTTGTAAATAATCCATCATGGGATCCATTAATATGTCTGTGCCATGTTTTTCCTTACGTGCACAATACTTGTGAACGGCTTCACACTATCTTAGAATAACAGCTCAGTTATTTTTGATCACTGTGATGAAGGAATGAACTCTTAAATGTACACTAATTTTAATAATTTTATTTTTTTTTTCAGCAGACAATAACTACACTCTTCTGAATGGCACACAAGTCATGCACAGTGGTGAAGAGACCAACCTTTGGGTACTCATCGAGGGGCTGGTTCCTTTTACTGATTATACCGTACAAGTGAATGTTTCAAATAGCCAAGGCAGCTTGATAAGTGATCCTATAACATTTGCAATGCCGCCTGGGGGTAAGTCTATGAGCAACGTTGACTACATAAATTTATATCGTTGGCTACATAAATTTATATAAATGCCTCGCTACTAAGTCTCCACTGAGCACTTGTTTATAGTGAGAATTATTATTTTTTTTTCAGGACATAGAGGCTCAATTGTATTTCTGGTTGTTTGGGTGTTGTTTTGTTTTGTTGAGACCCTTTTATTGATTTTTTTTATTGTTCTATTGAGACCGCTTTCATCTTGCACTGTGTGTGTACAGAGGTAAATGTCATACACACGAAGCTCTTGTTTTGCATGTTAAAACGATTGGGAAATGGTTTTTGTTTGTTTGTGTGTTTCAGCCTTCATTTTAGATCCAAAATTTATATTTTCAGTTTGAGCTTTGGTTCCCATTCCTGATTTTTGGAAAAACCTTATCTATCTAAACCTCTCTATTTGCCAGAAAAGGACAGCATGCAACAAATAGAAAAGGAAAACTAGTCACCCCACTGGAAAAATACCTTGAACTCCCGTGTCCTAATGATTAGGGTCCAACATTGTCACTTTCGTATTTGAAATGTGGTACAATCCAGATATTTTTATTTTAACTATTTGTGTAAGTAACTGACTTAACTTATTTAGAATTCTTATTTTGATCTACAGTCAACTCTACCCTCATTTTAACTCTCTGTGGGAATAATTGCTAAGAAAAAAATTCCCTCTTAGATTCATATACACAGCCCTTGGACAAAAGAGCATGCCTCCAAGTAATAAGAGCGTGATTCACAACTGAGTGTTCAGGAATACATGTTTTCAAAAATACTAGCAGAAAAGGACTCCAGAACACCCAATGGCTGTCTTGTAGCTCTACTTCAAAAACCAGTGTGCTCTGGACTAAGGGAGAATGTCACTATGTCACGAAACAGCAGGACTGGATAAATACCTCTTCTGTAGCAAAGAGTATAAGAGCAGTGAAAGCCTCATCACAAGAGGAAAATAAACAGTTTAATTTGCAGTTCGTATAGGACACTTCTCCCCGGGAAAGATTTAATACCTGCTATATCATTAAAGTCACTCATTCTTATCTACCTTTCATGACATTATAAGATTTAATGAATAGATGTTTACCAAAACACCTGAAATTCTAAATGGCAGAAGCCACATTGCTTGGGAATGCTTGGAAGAGACAGTTGGAGCTGAATGACTCTGTCTTATTTCATAAACTGATAATAGAAGGGGGGGTTGAATTTAGGTAGGGGCTTGTTTAAGAATTGAGACTCAAAAACCAAAACAAAGCAAAATCAAGAAAAGAAACCTTAGATATTTGTGTCTTCATTTTTTTAATCAACTCAACATGCCGGAAAGGATAGAACATTTGATGACTCTATACCTTAGTATATAATACCCTTTATTCACATTTAGATATTAAACAGTAATTAATGATTTAATGGAGATTTTTAAAACATAGCGATACCTCCTTAACTGGATATGTGGGAATTTAATGAGTTATATATTCCTTTTATGGCATTCATACTGATTTAGATGGTTTGTAATTTACAGCGAGTTACGTCACATTCATAAAACAGGGCCAATTTTATTCATGCACTTAGGAATGCCTAATAATGTGGGGTAAATATCTCTGTGTGCATGAGTACATACAGTTTAGTTAAACATCACAAATTTCAGGGCACCTGAGTGGCGCAGTCCATTAAGCAGCTGTGTTCAGCTCACGTCATGATTGTGGGGCCCTGGGATGGAGCCTGGGGTCATTGGGAGCCCTGCTCAGCGGGGAGCCTGCTTCTCCTTCTCCTTACTGCACCCCCCCAACTACCCCCAGCCCGCTCATGCTCCCTCGCTCAAATAAATAAAATCTTTAAAACAACAACAACACAGCTTCTAATGCTAACTCAGCATACAGTCTGTGACTGTATCTGTCAGTGGTTAGTAGAAGAATTAATATTATGCAAATGGGAAGAAACTAAAATTTTCTTTCTAACAGTATAGTAGAACTGAAATCAACTGCCGAGTTTACTTTTATCTCTACTCCGTGGATGCTTAGTCATGCCTCTGTCATGCCATTCTGCAGGCTCATCTCTCTGGGCATGATGTCATCATTCACTTTCTAAACTCAGAAATCCAGATTTGGGGAGATGGCCCTTCACCAACAGAAGAGGCAAAATGTCTTCAAAGACAGTGATTTGCTCAAGTTTATTGCAGCCATTAGGACATACTTTCTTTTTTCATCATTAGATTGTTGTTGATTACAATTAGGAAACTTATAGCTTTGAAATTATCTTTTTTATGACCTTGTGGCAGTTTAAAGGTGACACCTCATTGATTAAATAGGTTTTAGTTCATGCTTCCTTTTACTTAATGATCTGAAAACGTATTATCCTGATTTACACATAAAATCATGCTGAAAAGCATGTGGCATTCACTAGAATATGTGTGTTTAAGTAGAATTAAATTAGTACTGAGAGTTATTAAAGAAATCTTCCATGCCTTTGTCCAGTGAACTGTGCTTCGTACCGAAATGAATAATAAATGAACCGATGTACAGAAGTGAACCAACTTATGGGCAGAGAAGGTTCTATATGCTATTTACTTTTCCATTATATTTGGATTGTTACCATTTTTGCCGTTTCCTTGATTTCAAATACTAGGTCTCCTTTTTGGTGTTGTGGAATTCCTACTATACTTTGAGTGCTGGATTATGCAAGATTTGTAGTGATAATACCCTTAGCTATGTTTTCTTCTCAGTGTAGTTTGAAAATATAATAACAGAAGGTTTGGGCCAAATAGAAATGCTAATTTTTTTTCTTGATCAAATGTTCGTTATCAAATGTGACCGCGAAAACTGCCTTGACCCCCTAGTTCTGGCTAAATCCTACTCATTTTTAAGGTTCCAACCTAGAAATAGGTCTTTCAGAAAGTTGTCTTTTACCGACCTCAGCTGAGATAGGGCCGCTAGGTGTCCTAGAGTACAATCATGTTATGTTGAAATGGCCTGTCTGATGGGACTGTCACAATCACTGGTTATAAGACTCTACACAGCAGGGGCTGTTTTGTATTCGTGTTTTGATCTTCTGTGCCTAGACCCAACCTAACGCATCGTAGGTTCATAATGAATAATCAGTGAGTGAATGAATCAATCAATCAAGATAGCTTAATTAACAGTTTTAAATTGTAAGTTATCATTGCTTGGGCCCGTTCATGCCTCATCTTTATCTGAGCAACCTTATATTGTAACCAGCTGTGGAGAATGTGAACCCCTGTGCACACACTGTTGTCCAACTAGGGGTGCTGTGGCTATGCAGATGTAACTGAGGGCCCAAAGGAGGGCAAGAGAATGGAGGTAAATATTCTCGAATTGCACCAACCCATCACTCTGATTCCCTCCCTATGGTGGTTATTCAGGTAGGCATAGAATAATGGACAGTTTATGTGGGAATTTGGAAAGAAAAGGTAGGGGCACAGGTACAAAAACTTTTCCCTGGTACATCATCTCTTCTTTGATGTTTGTGAAACATCTTACTTGATACCAGCTTTCTTTATTTTTCTTATGAGAAAAAAAAAAAAGATTTACATGCAGTATATACCTCAGTAAAGCTGGGGAAAAAAAATGTAAAAAGCAATCTAACAGTATCTCATCCCAAACCCTAGTTAATTCCATCAGATCTTCCTGTTTCGTTGCTCTTGTATTATTTACGAAAATCAATTTTATTTAAAAAAGTAAGGCTCTCAACTTTGACTAAACAAATAAAAAAAGAATATGACCAAACAAATTGATAAACACAAATTATTTTGAAGATGAAGATTAAGACAATTCAGATCATGCAAGAGCTCAGCACACAGATACACAGTGGCAAATCCCAATCACACACATTTTTTTTTATTTAAAAAATTCACTTGAAATATTATTTGGTCAACTGGAGGAGTCTGGGGGTTATTTTTCCTTCATTTCTGTAGCATATTTCCACCCACTTCCATGCTCAGGTTTTTGTATTTCTACAACTACTATATTATTTGGTTGTTTGTAATAACATAATACTCATATTTAGCACTAGGATACTCTTAGAAATGAAGAATATATTTAATCTGAGCTCTTGAATAGCATTATAGTGAAAGTTCAAGAGTTCTAGGAAAAAAAAATTAAAAAAATAAAAATGGAATCCAAATGTTAATCCATAAATATGAAACTTTCCTGTGACCTTTACCCCTTCAAGGTCTGGAGTTACTAATGGGGTTAGGATTTCAACTCTTAATGGGGCTCAGTGCATTAGTGTTTTGTATGCATGGAATTCAGCATTCAGTTTAATAAGTGGTTGACATTGGTGATGTCCCTTAATTTGCTTAAATCTAATTGGCTCTTTTATCAGTCAAACCTGTATGGATTGGCAATTGATCAGAAAGGGTCAGCCATGACTCTGCATGTCGTTAAAGGATGGACCCCCCCCACCTCCCCGTTAAAGCCACAGTTGCATGATAATAAGCAAAGGAAGAACAAATGAGCTTAGAGGCGGAAGGCAAAGAAGCTTAGAAGTTTTTCAGGATCTTCAAGTTCAGAACAAAGGCATTATAGAGTATATAAATTTTAAATACACTGCATTTTGCCTCCAGACTTAAACCTTTTTTTCCAGATGAACTGAAATCTTGTCTGAAACTGTCTTTGTTACATCAAAGACCTACTCAGAAAGCTAAAAGAGACAGAAGAAGCATAAAAGGGCATAGTTTAAAATGATTAGTGACAAATTCTATACTGACGAGCTAGAAACAGATTTTTTGTGAAACTTTTATATTTTTCCAAAAGGAATAATTTTATTCTATTTATCTTTCTCTGAACTGCTTTATTGTAACAGTGAAAGGAACTCAGAGCCACATGAATTTGTGAACTTAATCTGGTGTTCTAGGATGGTAAATAATTTGTCATTTATGCCTTCAAATTGATGAGAATTATTATAACCCACAGACTTCATAAAAAAGACTAAGCTTGAGGAGCCTGTTTCTTTTCCAAAGGTGGGTTATTAGAAAATCAAAAACTGAGCAAGGCAAAATGGTTGTGAGTGGCTTCTTTTAGAATTTGTTTGAGTTTGTCTCTCCTTCCCTTGACCACCCCCCCCCCTCGCCCGGCATCCTCCCCCCCACCTTAAACAGCAATGAAATAAAAGGAGGCCATCCATTGGGAATTAATAGTTAGGTACATTGTAAAAGTGTAGACTTTGGAATCCCACAGACCTAGATTTGAATCCACCTCCTTCACTCACTGGCTGTGTTGCTGAGCAACCTACAGATATATCTGGTTACCTCAGTTTGTTCATCCATAAAACTAGCTCAATGGTAATTCCCACTTGGTAGCGGATTAGACAACACAGTGTATGTTAACATGCTGAGCACAGTGCCTGTCTTGATAGATATTTGGTGCTCGCTGCCTTTTTTGTTCTATTTCACTGTTTAAGACCCTTTTTGAGACTCTTGTGATACTGTGATTCAGAAGAAATACATGTATGGTCTTGTCCCCATTTCTGGCAGAGAGCTCCTGAGTCCCTGGGAATTTCCTAGGTGATGAGGAAGGATAAAGGTGTCTCTCGTTATGTTACTAAGGTGACTTGTGGTCCTCACCTAAGGGTGGGGGTTGGTTGCCAGTGGTGTCAAGCAGGTGGTTAGAGAATTGGAACTTTATTTAAGTCCCACCTCCTGTCCTCCGAGGAGGGGAAAGGGTCTGGAGGTTGGCTCAATCTCCAGTGGTCAGTTATTTCATCGATCATGTCTGGGTCATGAAGCTTCCATAAAAACCCATATGGATGAAGTTCAGAGAGCTTCCAGGTTGGTGAACACCTGGGTATTTGGGGAGAATGGCCAGTTTATTTTTTTTATTTTTATTTTTTATGATAATCACACAAAGAGAGAGAGAGAGAGAGGCAGAGACACAGGCAGAGGGAGAAGCAGGCTCCATGCACCGGGAGCCTGATGTGGGATTCGATCCCGGGTCTCCAGGATCGCGCCCTGGGCCAAAGGCAGGCGCCAAACCGCTGTGCCACCCAGGGATCCCAGAATGGCCAGTTTAAATAGGGTGAGGAAGCTCTGAGTTCCTTCCCATATACTTTGCCCTATGCATCTCTTTCTTGTGGCTGTTCTGGGTTATGTCTTTTGTAATAAACCAATAACATAGTGAGTAAATCCTTTGTAATAAACCAGTAATCTAGAGAGTAAATGGGTTTCCTGAGTTCTGTGAACCATTCTAGCAAATTAATCAAACCTAAGGAGGGAGTCACGGGAGCCTCGGATTTATAGCTGTTTGGTCAGAAGCGCAGGTGACAATTTGTGTGTATGGGGGCAGACGGAGCAGCCTTGTGGGACCGAATCCTTAACCTGTTGATTCTAACATTATCTCCAGGTAGATAGTGTCAGAACTGAGTTGAATTGTAAGACATCCACCTGGTGTCCAGCACCATTGGACTTTGGGCTGCAGAAGCCTTTTACCTCTGAAAACTGGACAATGTCCTAAAGGGAGGACAAATGAAAATCAGGGTCTTTACACTTGCTGGGAAGACCTCCTACATTTCGTCTTCCTATGTCCTAATCTCTTCCTATATTTATCCCTCAGAGCATTGGCATAAATACAGTCAGGCCAGTAGCCCTGCTTGGGTACTTGTGATATATATTGGATGATGAAGTAAAGCAAGAAGGATGAAAAGTAATTTTCCTTTTGAAATAGCTTAAATATCTTCCTCCATGACCTCTGGATCATAATGTGCAAATGATTTTTACATCAAGCTCTCATTGGTTATCTTGGGATTTCAGTGGGCAGAAAAGCAGCACATTTTTTTCTTAATAGACTCTCTTCTGTATTCATACCAGGCCACTTATTACATACAATTTTTATGATTATTTTTTATTTCCATTATATGTATATTTTATTCATAAGTGAATGCTTTCCTAACTTTGTTAATGCTAGCCAAAAGGAGGAGTTTGGAATTTTTGCTACATGCTTTTCCTCATTTCCTAATTTTCCTTAAATATATTTTTTAAAAAGTTGAACCTTGGAACTGAAAATGTATTTCATTTTTCATTGAGTAGGAAAGCTTAGTAGTTGTCCAGACAACGCACTTTTGAATAACTAGACGAAATCTTTACTTTTTGAAAAGTAACATAATGTTTGTCCAATAATAGCGCTAAAAGAATGATATATGGTAGCCGCTGATTTTTCATAGATTTAAGTATGGAATTAATTTTTGTTTACATTAAAAGACTGGAATGCTTTGACACTTTTCTATTACTATGTAACAAACCATCCCAAAACTTAGTAATTTAATACAACTACTCTTTAATATATCTCACGATTGTACAAATCGTCAGTTTGGGAAAATACAATGAAGTCTCCTGGAAAATATACCAAAGTGGCAAAATTTTGCCCCTGAGCTAGGATAGTTGAGTATCCATCTTGGTAAGTTACAGAATAAATGTAAATTTTAAAAATTAATTTAGTGAATGCGCTAAGAGATAGTAGGTAAGGAGAGTACCTACTGTATACCAGAAGCAAAAGAAAAAGCATGAAAAGGAGCTGAGTGATGACCTACCCTAGGGGCAGCCTACCCCAAGAAGAGGGAGGGGACAGCTATCAAATTCTTCTTTGAGGTGACTTGTTAAAATAGTTCTGCCTTTGAAAGAAAAAGAGAAAGAAAGCATTGATTCTATGCCTTCAATTGATTAGGAACTGAGTCTGAGGGTTGTTTTTTGTTTTTTGTTTTTTTTTTTTTGGCACAACTTGCTCAGTGAATTTGGTTTTCTCCTTCAGTTTTTAAAGGAAAGTACGGAATTTTCTCTCCTTTTTTTCTCCTCTCAACAGAAATCCCTAAGACCTTTTAAAAGGAATGGTATGGTAGTTCTATGGACCAAGCATAAGGTGAATGGCATCATTTTAAGATGGAATCTCCAAGACAATTAGAAGGAATTAGAAGCTCAAAAGGCAGGAAGACCAAACAAACAAACAAACCAAAAACAAAAAAATCCGCACACAAAATAAGAAAAATCGCAAAGGCAAACTCCATTGTATCCTACACTTGCCTTAATTTACACAGCCCTCACTTGCTGTAGCATCGAGAGCTATAAACTCTTTCTAGGCTTTCTAAAATCTCTATTTAGCACAATGCCAAGAGGCTACTTTCTTGTGTTTTAAGTACTAAAACTAAAAATCAATAGTACTAAAAATTGTAAAACTACTCGCAGTGTGCAAGTGATGATTCCATCAGCACGTGTTTTCTGTTTTTCATCTGCTCTGAATCCAATTTATTTATAAGGTGTTTAAGTCAAAATTTCAACATGCCGGTGGCCATGAGGTATCTCAAAAATGAAAAAAAAATCCAAAGGAATGGAAATTTTAAAAATAAACTGTAGGTTGGAAACCAAAAGAAAGAAACAATAGACTAAAATGTTAGCCTAACTAAGTAGGCGAAGATATTACCTTATCCAGGGGGTTGGAGGAAGGAGGAGATTAACTGCCCTTTCTAATGTAAAAGCCACAATGAAGATACAAGATGATGAGGACTAGCCCTCTCTAAAACAACAGCATTCCACCAAGTAAACAGATGGTTTGTCTTCCCCTTCAGTATATTAAAGGCCTCACAGTGGAAATTGCATTCAGTTCACATGAAGCTTTAGAGTAGTTGCACATAATGTTGTACTTCTGTGCATGTCTTCCAAACATGCTATTTTTTCTCCAGGAAAAATCAGCCTATTGACAGTAATAAAGCAGACAGATTCAATGAATAAATAGTATTTAAATTCTTAATAAAATAAAGAGTGTGCTTTTGAAAACATATACCATTTCGTTCAGCCTATGCTCAATCCCAAGTATGTTATGAGAACAGAACCCAAGAATTTACAACTGTCTCAAACTTGCCGTCCAATCCTTTCATGAAAACTCTTACCTTTACTTTAGAATTGTTAGTTCACTTTGCTCTTTGTGTGTGTGTGTGTGTGCGCGTGTGCATACATGTGCATTTGTAAGACTACATTGCATACACCGAGGAGGATAAATTTCCATGTCATAATTTGTGAAATTTTCCTCACTTTGCATGTCACCATCTTGACAATGAACTTCCTCCTTAGAAAAACACTTTAGAAAGGGACTGACTTCTGAGCCACGGAGAAGATGGAAGTGAACTTTGAAGTGTGCTTACCATGGACTCAACAAGCCTCCAGCAAAGGGCTGCCAGCTTCCCACATTTGCATACTCTCCTGTGGTTTGTATAGAAATACACACGCCCACACACAATTAAGTGCTATCTTTAGAGCGTCCTGGGGCAAGAGAGAGAGACCAAAAAAAAAAAAAAGTAAAAGAAATCACATTTTTCCTACTTTACCAGGGGAGAGAGGTGGGAAATATTATCTCTTTAAGTTCCATTGATATTTAAAAATCATATTTTTAAAAAAGAATAAGTACAATTCCCCTTTCTGTTTTTTTTATCTTGGAATAAAGGTTATCTATAACTTTAAGGTTAAAAAAAAAATCATGTCTGTCTGAATGCCTCTGCAGTTTGAAAGCAACTTGAAGTTTTATTTGAATTCTTATAGTGCCCTAAAGAAATTTTTGCTTTATTTTTTAAAAAATAATATCTTATTCTTTCCTTTTTCTTTGTTATTTTAGACAGAATCTGTGCCTGACTTGCATAAAATTCCATGAACACTTACTTGTCTGTAAAAACACCTTTACAAAAGGGAGACAAGTTCTTAATATACCATAGGTTCTTGAAGACCATATTTCCTATCCCTTTTCATTCATTAGGAACTTCAAGAAAATCCTTATTGTATCTCTACAAAGGGACATAGATCATCCAGAGTCTAAAGGTTCTAGAATTTTGCAAAAACTTCATGAGAATAGATTGTGATAACAGTAAACAAATTTACTGGCCACAATGATACTCATGATTATTAATTAACTGGGACAAATGGAACTAGGAATGTGTATACATTATGAGAGCAATCCTTCTCTTTACACCTCCACAATCATTTCGGAACTCATAGGATCTTGGGTTTATTTAAAGGTCTCATATGTGTGTAACATGCTTATGTACTAGAGTCTAAATCCATGCTGAGGACAAAATGTGTGGATGTGTGGATGAATGGTGGTAGATAAAGGAGTCATAGTGGATCTGCTCTCGTTTTCTCCTTTTTTTTCCCCTCCCTCCCTTCCTTTTCCTTCCTTCCTTCCTTCCTTCCTTCCTTCCTTCCTTCCTTCCTTCTTCTCTTCCTTCCTTCCTTCTTCTCTTCCTTCCTTCCTTCCTTCTTCTCTTCCTTCCTTCCTCTTCCTTCTCTCCTTCCCTCCCTCCCTGCCTCATTCCCTATCTTTCCAGATCTCTCTCCCCATTTGCTATTTATCTTGGCTCTGGGCACATAGTGGGAAATTAGTAATGCTTACTGTCATGCCCCCAAGGGAGTTCATAGTGCCCTGGTATTATTTTTGCACTCAACATGTCTTCACCCTTCCTGCTCTTTCTTTTGATTACAGTGCTTACATTTCCCTCTGGGCACCCTGGACTCTCATGCTCAGAACATGTGCGGTGTGTGGAGTTGACTCTATCACCAAGTCCAGCCATTGAGACCATCATATTCCCCTGACCACAGTGATATTTTTTCAGGAATTATAGATGTTCCAATTAGAGGTAATGAGATACCAGTAAACCAGTGTAGCCAACAGAAGTATATGCTTGGTTCTGGGTTTGAATCTGAAGTTTAGTTGGATCTCCTTCAGGTCATTTTGCCCCTCAAGGACTCTGTGAATATAGCCAAAGATGGGAGAAAGCAGAGGGGATTTGAGAGAAGGAGGTAGACTGGATTCTGGAGACATCTTCCGATGCCTTGAATCCAGTTCTGAAACCAACTATTTACCTAGATTTTTCTATTATGAGAGCCAAACCCTTTCATTATTTAAGCCTGGATGTGTTGGGTTTTCTGCCACTTGAGAACAAAAGCATTTAAACCACAGGATGCTTTAGAGAAAGGAAGAAGTAGAGAGAATTTGGAGAACCCTCTTAACTTCCTGAAAATCATGCCAATCTGGTGACTCAGCATATGTGTTGGCTTCTGTTTGAGCTGTCAAACATGGAAGCCTCAGGAAGCAAACCTGATGAGAAATGAAATAATAATGTAAGGTGATAAAATTGCTAAGCCCATTCTGAAGGTCCTCTTCAGAGCCACTTCGTAGGGCAATTTTCTGAGACACTTGTCCTCTGTTTTCACGTCTCCGAGCCCTGAGCTCTAGCAATGACTCTTGCACCAATTAGCTATTGGGTCTGCTTTAGGCGACTTGCTTGATTCTGATACCAGTTCCTCATCTCTAAAACGGCAGACTTGAATGAGTCCAGTGGTGCCACAGTGTGATCCTGGGAAGGGAGCATCACCATTGCTTGGGAGCTTGTTTGAAATGCAGATCCTGGAGGCGCCTGATCGCTCAGTCGCTTAAGCAAAGAACTCTTGGTTTGGGCTCAGGTCATGACCTCAGGGTCCTGGGAGCTGGACCTTGTGTCCAGCTTGTGTCCCCGCCCAGCTGGAAGTCAGCTTCCCTGCTTTCTCTCCCTCTACCCCTCCACTTGTACACTTGTGTGTGCTCTCTCTCTCTCTCTCTCTCTAAAATAAATAAATATTTGTTTTAAAAGAAGTACACAGGGCAGCCCTGGTGGCTCAGCGGTTTAGCGCCTGCCTTCAGCCCAGGGTGTGATCCTGGAGATCCGAAATCGAGTCCCACGTCAGGCTCCTTGCATGGAGCCTGCTTCTCCCTCTGCCTGTGTTTCTGCCTCTCTCTCTGTGTCTGTCTCAAATAAATAAATAAATAAATAAATAAATAAATAAATAAAATCTTAAAAAAATAAAAATAAATTAAAAAAATAAAAATAAAAGAAGTACACAGATTATGGATCCCCATACTCAGTCTGCTGAATCAGAAATTTGGAGGTTGGAGCTACATGTTCTCTTTTTTATTAGATGCCCCCCCCCCCCCCACATCCCAGGTTAAATTTGGATTCAGGGCCTATCTGGATACCCACCCAAATTTGAAAACCACTGAACTAGGTCTCTAGAACCTCTTCAAAGGAAAAAGAAATACACAATCTCATCTGTGACTCTGCCACACTTAATAATTGAGATGCAGAATTGCTGAGGGAAAAATGGGTGAAACAGGTGCCTGCACTTAGCTTGGCTTTGAATATAGATGTTCCATCCTCAGGGCCAGAGGCCTTCCCACTGTGAGCAGCCGGCCAGTCCCTCAGCCTCCCTGAGTGGGACAGGAAGAGATGCCATGGATAACCGATTCCAGATGTGGAATCCTACTTGTGGCACCAGGAAGCAACAGGCACCAAGTTTTATGCACTGACGAACACTAATCGGCCCTACTGTGACGACGCCGTCAGCTAAATTTCCTCTGCTCTTCGATTCCTTCACAGAACATCTGTTATAAGGAGCTCCACGTAACGAAAACCTGAGCCTCTTCCCTCTGGGGGATTTTCTTTAACGAGCGTCTCGGGGCTGCACCTCCACTATAGGGTTTTGAAATGTGTTCTTCGAGTCAGTTACATCTTTATCCTGAATTCCAGGATTTGCTGGCTATCAGACCTCATCGTTAAGATTCTTCCTTCTAGGAGTTCACAAACACAGCTCCACAGAGGAGGCTGAGAGAGGCTCCAGTTGCCTAGAGAACAATTAGGACCGTGCAATCGTTCATTTGATAAAAATAGTTCGTCTTGGCTGTGGTGACTACCCACACTTAGAGAGCTCACACTAGGTGCAGAGGCTCCTTAGCACCTACCAACTCATTTCATTCTCGCACACTCTAGAGAGAAGTGCTATTATTATCTCTACTGATACATGAGAAGGCTCAGGGAAAGAGATTGTCTTGCAACTAGATTGTTAAGGTCATATGCCTAGTAAATGGCAAGACCATCTTCAACCCTGAAGATAGAAACCTGGTTCTGAGCCACTGCTTTCCTGTTCATTTGAAGCACCCTCCGCTGATGCCTCATATCCTCTCTTAGCAGACGTAGCACAGATTTCCAGGCTCCGCTAGTCAACAAGGGTCTGAAGATGTGGCTTGACTCTACCGTCGTGTCAACTAGAGTTCCAAGGGTTTCCTTTGGGTGAGATACCAGGTGCTCAAAACCTGTCGCCGTTGCACTGGAAAGATCCCTCAATGAACTACATGACCCATGCATTTAAAGTTTACATCCTAATGAGAGGGGAAGATTTCAGTTAAAACAGTTTTTTACAGCCTTGCAAAGGATTAAGCAAAAGCAAGATACTCTGTGAATACTCTATAACGTTGAATAGACAGCAAAAATTAATCAGTTGGACCGTCTGTTCCCAGCAAGGAGAGAAGTACTTACTTGCTCACCAAGTATTTTGACCAACTTCTTTCATATTTGCTTGTGAACTTCTAAGATGAGCTCTAATTGGATGAACAGAATATTAAAATAACCTCTATTTATTTATTTAGGAGAAAAGACTCATTTAACTTTTCTGAAAATATTTCTCTTTCTGAACTTTTAGCACTCCAGTGACATGCATTATAATTTACACTTCTTTCTTTGGCTTGTGATAAAAAATTTAAGTTTTCTGATCTGTTTTCCTGTTGCAGAGGCTTTTGTTTAGGTATGAAACAGGAAATCTCATTAGAACTTGTTCAAATACATTTACCCAAAACATTAGTGTTTAACAGTGGTGTCACCATTGCTAATTACTAAGTTGTCCTTTCTTTGGGCCTATATTAAAATTGAATTCTTTGTATTAATGCCCTCTGTATCCCAAGGGAAATGAATAAACGTGATCTTCTGATTGTGCATAATTTGTACTCCTAACAAAGAGAGACTTCATTTATCTAATACTATTAATTTCAGAAAGTTAAAAATAAAACTTTATGAAAAGAAAGGAAACCTATATTTGTGAAAGCAGGATGAATGAATCCTTTCTCCCCATATTAAAAAATTTTTTATCAGATTTATATATATAGATTCTGTTAAGAATTTATCAGATTAAACATCAGATTAAAAAGACAACAGTTGCATGAGGACATGTATTCACAAGTGGAATACTGGAGAACCTGAGAGTGTGACCAGTGTGAGTGTGTAAGAGAAACATTCCCTGGAACAGTCATGGGAATGACCATCCATGTCCTCAGGCCATCAGAAAGGAGGAGCACCTGCCTCATTGGAGTGAGCGGGCACGGCCACACAACAAGGCTCCAATCTTTGTTCACATAGTTGACTCTGTAGAGTCTCAGGTGACCATGTCTCTTAAATTGTGCATCTGTTAAGCACATACACTGTAGTTCTGTGCATCTAACTGAATTTTAACTTAACCCACTACCCACCATCCCCAGTGTGTCCATGCACTGGTTGTGTGATGTCGAGGAAGTTATCTCCTCTCTAGGACACAATTTTTACCTCCTCTCTAGGTCACAATTTTTTCATCTGTAAAAGGAGTTCCTAATCCTCTAACCATCCTCAGTGGGTTTTGGTTGGGGTCAAAGGACATGCACACAGAGAAGATCACTGGGTACAGAAGTAGGTGCTTGACGATTTGTCTGAAGAATATAAAATATGATCTATAATAAGCACAGAATATATATAAACTATCACTATTTATGTTGCAAATTAAACCAACCTCTAAACATCTAAATTTTTATTTTCCTTGATGATTCTAACAACTGCCTCTTAAAGCTAAATGTGAGGAAACAGCAGACTGGTTGTGGTATATTAAATTATAAGTGAGGACTAATTTGAGGATCAAAGGTGCTCTTTGGGGGATATCACTCGCCTGGTAGGAAAAGCATTAGCTGTCTCCCTCTGTCTCATGTACTTGTACTCTCTGTCTTGGAAATATCCTTCCCCACAGTTCCAGAATCTTGATGTTTAATTTAACACAAAGGTCTTTGAGAAGCACAACAGGGGGTTGTTTCTGGTAGTTCTGGCACTGAGGAAATTGAAATGTACATGTTTTTTCTCATTTATCAAAGACAGGCAAGAATCTAAACTGACATTTTATATCAAATGAATTATGAACTGTGTACTTTGTACCTAAGGGAACAACAACTAAATTGGAGTTTGGGATAAAAGAGAGATAGAGAGACAAAAGTAGGTTTTTAATAAAACATACAGTAATTTCTGTTACTCCATCTGATGGTGACATGGCCAAACAGTCTTATTTTATAACTGGTGAATGCAAGTAGGCTCCTCGGAAATCGGTAAGATTTAAATATATTTGAGAGATTTTTCTCAGAAAGGATTAAATTTCTTCTTGTGTAGCTAGGTTTTATGAACAGTGAAACATTCTTGATAATCTAAAGTTAACTTTTACCTTTTTTTGTCAATGCCCTCTTTATTAGAAAAAATAAATAACATTTGCAAATTCTTTGTCCAGAAAAAAGATAAGACTAAAAGTTGCTTTGAGGAATAAATATAGTATACAAGGTAAAAATAGCATGCATGAAAGTACGATATTCCATATCCCTCTATTTATCTGCAACCCACACATACACATATGCACACCCACACACAAGCAAATTATTCTAGTGATTAAGAGCTTGGATTCTAAAATCAACCAATTGGGTTTAAAACTAAATTTCCCCTCTTACTAGCCTGTATGATCTTGAACAAGTTATACAATCACACTTTGCCTAAGGTTTTTCTTTCCATAAAATGGGAGAAATCGTAGTCATAAGGTTGACACTGAGAGAATTTAGTATGATAAGTGCTTGCAAAGGATGTAAGATGTTTGGACACATAATAATGGTCTATTTCATTGCAAAGTTATATCCTTCCCATTGTACATAAGAAGATTGAATAGCAACAAATTAGCTCCGCGCTTTTCAGTGGCTACTGATTCCTAATATATAGGAGACGTTTCAATTAAACTTTTAAGGTAAAAGAAGATCCTATCGTGTCTATGCAATATGCCCCAATAATCATTTTTTAAATTATTTATTTATTTTTTTAAAGATTTATTTATTTATGATAGACACAGAGAGAGAGAAAGAGAGGCAGAGACACAGGAGGAGGGAGAAGCAGACTCCATGCCGGGAGCCCGACGTGGGACTCGATCCCGGGTCTCCAGGATCGTGCCCTGGGACAAAGGCAGGCGCTAAACCACTGAGCCACCCAGGGATCCCCCCAATAATCATTTTTAAAATTACTAATTGAAGATTCTTGGGATGACATTTTCTCAAGGTTGTTACCAGTGTAATAGAGGAATATTTAGTTTTGACATTTCTAGGTAAAGCTATGTTTTGATTACTATGCTTTGGTCAAAAGTAGTAGATATTCTAATTTGTGCTACATATAAATTAAAGAAGTATTATTAATATTAATACATTTGTTTCTACTTCCGAATTTCCTCCAGGTTTATAAGCCTAAAACTGACAAATTTCCTTCCTATTCATACCATAGACTTTCTGATACTAGTGCTATACTGGATAGCAAGTGTGTGGCTAAATTACTAAAATGGTAACTCACTAATATTTTGATTATAGATTTTATTCACATGAGCTTGATTACCTAGTTATTAATCATTATTGTGGTTAAATGAGTATCAATTTTTTATTCTCAAATTTTCTACTTCATGAGCTTCAAAACCAGTTCTTATAAGTCCTTCAGGAATTTTTACCTTGATAATGACTATTATTTTACTCTCCTTAATAGAGAATGTGAAATCAATGGCCTATTGAAGTAAAAGGATGTCCCACACATAATCATGCAGTTTTAAGACTTGATCTAGTTATTCATTGAGTAGCTAATTAATCAATTTGAATATTAGATCCAGTCCCATTGTTAAGATGGCTTTTATAGGGCTGCCTAGGTAGCTCAGTGGTTGTCTGCCTTTTGCTTAGGTCATGATCCCAGGGTCCTGGAATCAAGTCCCACATCAGGCTGCCTGCAGGGAGCCTGCTTTTCATTCTGCCTGTATCTCTGCCTCTCTGTGTCTCTCATGAATAAATAAAATCTTAAAAAATATATATGGCTTTTATAACCAATCCCCTTTCTTTCATTAAATGACTAAACTTTTGTTAGCTATTCAAAGATCGCTTAACTTCTTGATTCTTGATATTCCAGAATAGTAAATTTGGTTGCACCTGTAAGAAAGAATACTGGTTCTAATTCTAAAATGCAATAGTTTGTTTTCTTAATTACCTAGCTTTTTTTTTTTTTGTAACTACTCTTATCAGACACATTCAACAAATGAGTATTTTGTGTACTCTTTCTAAAGAGACTGACTTTGACGTAGCTTGAATTTGCTCATTGTTAAAATTTTTTTATTAACCTTGCTAAGCACATTTATTTTATTTTTTAGCACATTTATTTTTAATTTTACAAATGAAAGATTCCTTAGGGAACTATTTTAATGAAGTAAGTGAACAATATTTTAACTAAAAATAGGATCGACTTAATCTATTATTATTTTTGTTGCATATATTTTAAAATATTTTTCCAATTGAAGATACACTCTACACAAAGGGCTCAAGTAATCAGATTCTCAAGGAAAAGGAATTTAATCTATGCGACCTGGAAACTAACTTGGATGAATATGATGGTATTCAAAATAATAGGAATACTTAGGAACACTCTAAGGAATACTAAGAGAAATTCAAATGTCACAAGCAGGGCTGAAGTAGAGTCTAACTCGAGGATATCTACAAGGGAAAAGAAGAAAATTTGGTTGGTGGTTTGAGATGTAACAACAAAAAAAATTCTTCTGGGCATTATGACCACCAACTTCAGGGCTTCTAATTAGCCTGACAAAGTGACAGTTCCACATTCTAGTTGAACAAATAATGTATCTAATGAAACTCAAAATCCTGATTTTTCTTTGAGCACAATGAACTACATCACTCACAGCGTTGGGATATTTCAAAATTAACAAAGGATGACTTTCTCGCCTGCCTGATGTTTCCTGGTTAACAAATTCACTGGAAAACTGTCTTGCAGAGTAATGTTAAGCAACACTTTAATCTTAAACCACAAAGGGAGGTGGAGTTGGAGGTATGTTGCCATGGTCCTATGGATGCTAATGTGAAGTAGAATCTTTTGTTTCTCAAAATGGTCAATAGCAATTAGTATTCAGTGGTGTCTTTTTATTCTGGTGCCCTTGACCCACCTTTGCCACCCCTTTCTATATTACTCCTATTATAAACTGTAACTGGGGATATCCTGGCTTCTTTTCCATTCTAATTAAAGTACTCTTACTGAACACGGGGACAATTTTTCATTTCATGAGGAACAATTATTAGAGCTAGGTGAGATCTGCCAATTGGGTTTCATGTAACTTTTGACAAATATTTGCACCAATTTTTGACTGCTGTATTCTCGCACCAGTGAAATGTTGGTGAGATTTTGGATTTACCTCAAAAAGATAGAACCAAATGAGTCAGTGAAAGAGCAGAGACAAATGTCATACTATCTTCAGCTTTTATTCAATAATATACTCTAAAATATTTTATTTTGTCATTGAGCTGAGAGGTAAATGCTGGATTTTTTTTAAACAAAAACTTATTTTATACCTATGCTTTCTTCCTAGGGCTTTGTCTTAAATACTCCTCTGCTGCACTGGTAACAACCTTGAGAAAAACGTCATCCTTTCTTGAGTTTGGGTCTATAATGCCTATAGCCATTGTTATGCATCTTAGTTTTCTGTTTTTTCTCAAGAGACCTTTCCGAGAGCTTTCACAAAAAAGGGTGCCTTGACAAGTAAGAGAAAAAAAAAATCCTGATAAACAAAGATATAGAGAGACTGAGACAAAGAAGGACACAGTTTCTTCAAGTGTCTACTTCAAATAAACCTCCTCAAAATTTAAATGACATAGTTATTTAAAAAAAAAAAAAGAACCTCCAAAAATGTTTTACTTCATTTTGAACATCCTAGCTCTAAGATTTCTCCGCCCTTCAAAGCAGTATCCAGACTGAGTTGGTTCTTTAGAATCCTGTGAGGCAAATGGGGAAGAGGCAGGTAAAGGAGGCTGGCCACACTCTGCCTCCAAAGAGGGTCAAGATTTTGGCTTGACTAGGTCACTATAAAAGGCATTCTTTAAAATAACAGGAGGAAGCTTACGTTTTGGACATAGGTTGCTGGATTCAAACAGCAGCTCAACAACTTAGTAGCTCTATGATCTTATGTAAATCACATATCATATCTGCTACAGTCCTAATATTTGTGTCTCCCAAAATTCATGTCGAAACCTAACACCCAATGTAATGATATGAGGAGGTAGGAGCTGGGGAGGTGATTAGGTCATTAGGATGGAGCCCTCATGAATGGAAGTAATCCTTTCAAAAAGAGGCCTTGCCCCCTTCCACCACGTGAAGACGCAAAAGAAGGTACCATCCATGAATCAGGAAGTGGACCCTTCCCAGGCACTGAACCTACTGGTGCCTTGATCATGATCTTCCCATCCTCCAGAACTGTGAGAAATAAATTTCTGTTTATTATAATCTATCCAGTTTATGACATTTTCTAATAGCTGCCCAAACAGACTAAAACTTTGTCAAAGCCTCCCTTTTCTTGACTCACCCCTCTTAACTCATGGGATTATTATGAGGATTAAATGCGATTATTTGTGTGAAGCATTTAGTTCAGTACCTGGCATACAATAAATACTTAAAATTGACTTTACCATTTTAACATGTTTATCTTTATTCATGAACATCTAGATGTTAGTATCCTTTACAAGGCAGTTAACAAAGTTACTAAAGTTGTCAATTTGTTAAAAACTCTTAATACAATAAAATCAAAATCTTTACCAAAACTTTGAACTTTGATCAACCTTCATTCATCCAAAAAATATTTATGGAGTTCTTTCTATTGCCAGGCATAATCCTAGTTCCTGGGCTAGAAAGATTTCTAGAACAGATATAGTGCATTCCCTCATGAAACTGTGGTTGCATTTTGTTGTTTCTTGTAATTGCATTTACTGCATGTTCTGGATCACACTTGGAAATCTCCAGGAAACACTGGAATGAATCAGGGCTACTCAGAGCTTGATTTTACTTTATTGGGTGAGGGGAGAGGGAGCTAATAAACTCACAATATGTGATTGTAAACAATAAAGTAAGACAACTATGTGAATGTTTTTAGGGTTGACTGTTAATTGTTATTTTGTTTTTAAGATTTTATTTATTTATTTGAGAGGACAGAGTGAGAGAGAGAGAGAGGGCACAAGCCTGAGGGGGGTGGACAGATGGAGAGGGAGAGGCGGACTCCCTGCTGAGCAAGGAGCATGATGTGGGGCTCAATCCCAGGACCGCAGGGTCATGACCTGAGCCAAAGGCAGATGCTTCACCGACTGAGCCACCCAGGTGCCCCATCATAAATTTTATAATGCTTTCTACTTCTAATATTTATAGCTTGGAGACTACATAGTTAACAGGAAATAAAATGGATTTTTGAATCAAAATACACACCTTTGAGTTGGGACTGGCACTTCAGGCAATCACAAGGTAGTGTAAAAGTAATGCAATATCCACACCGTTTAATTCAGAATATGAATTAAGAATTGTAAGATCAAACAAGAAAATGTAGGTGCATTTAAATGTTAGTTGTTATTGTTGTTATTATGTTTTGAAATGAAAATTTAAGAAATTTCTGAGTTAGCCAAAATATTATATTTCATATTATTTTAACATATGCTAATGCATTTAGTATAGTTTTCCGAGCTTTTGAAAATTTCTCTATCACCAGAACATATCAATAAGCACTCCTCTCCTCGCAGTGAAACTTTGCTTCCATAAAATAAAGCAAAATAAACTTTACCTCCAGGCTACATGACTCCCCAGCCTAACCTTAATTCCTTTAATATGAAGTATGATGTGGTAAAAGCACAATCACTGAGTCAGTCAGGGATATAAGGATCTGAGTCAGGATCTGAGTCAATCAGGGATATCTGGTATCTCTAAACCTATATTTATCTATAAAATGGGGAAACAATACTACATTAGAAGGATGTTTTCAGTGTTACAAGATAATGTATGTGAAATAATAGTATCTAAATTGTTGAATGTTAACTTACAAATGAAAAATATTTTTAAAAATATCTAGTCAGTGCCTTCTTAGCGCAGTAGGCAGTGCCTCAGTCTCATAAAAATATCTAGTCTTTTTGACTAAAATGTAATGAGATCCTCAATTTTATGGCTCATCTGATTGATGAGGTAAAAATCGGTTACTAATCTGATCAAAATTAAGATGGCTGGACAGTTTAAGCTATTTAATGGGTATCATCAGGCATGAGTTTTCTAAATACTGTAAATTTTTAAACTGTTCACAAAATAGTGTAGGATCAGATATTGTTCTTTCATCAATATGCTTGTTACTGCAAATACTGTATTTAGAGATCTCACTACAGAGACATCAAGGATGGGAAAGAAAATTACAAAGGGAAACAATTAAATCTTAATGTACGTTCCTTGTCCTCAAGTAGCTTTCAACAAACCATAAACATACAGATTTCCCAAACATATTTAATTTCTATTATATATGCAATCTCTGCTGTGGTGTGGGCTATAGCATCATCAGTTGGATTGTTTTAGCCACTAACTAGTTATAAACTGGGCTGGATTTGCCTATGGGGCAATTGTGGGGTTAACTCCAAAATACTGTCCTATTTCCATGAAAAAAAAATTTAAATAATTGTTCTTAAAGATTTTATTTACTTATTCATGAGAGACACAGAGACATAGGCAAAGACATAGGCAGAGGAAGAAGCAGGCTCCCTACAGGGAACCTGATGCGAGACTTGATCCCAGGACCCTGGGATCATGATCTGAGCTTAAGGTAGACGCCCAACCACTGAACCATCCATCCATCCCTATAACTACCAAGTTTCTTTGGTAATTACAAAATCACATTGTTTTTCAGGACATTAAGCAACTCAGTAACCTTCACTTAAGGAGAGATTTTGGAGTAAACTATGAGGTATTCATTGTATGAGTAACAGACATAGCAGAACCATGTGTCATATTGGGGGAAAGTTCAAGATCATAACAATAGAAAGCACTTAATAGCCTTTATAGTGTATATTTTACTGTATTATGTAAATATTATAAACTGGCTTAGCCCTCACAAAGCAACCCTATGAAGTATGTACTATTTTTATCCTTATTTTATTGATGAGAAAACTGAGACACAGAGAGGTTAAGGGACTTGTTCAACAACAAAAAGCAGGATCAGGATTTGAATCCAAGTGATGGATCTTAACCAATGCACAGACATCTGTTCTATGAGTTAGCTATCATAAACTCCAAATAAAAATATTTCAAGAGGGATCCCTGGGTGGCGCAGCGGTTTGGCGCCTGCCTTTGGCCCAGGGCGCGATCCTGGAGACCCGGGATCGAATCCCACGTTGGGCTCCCGGTGCATGGAGCCTGCTTCTCCCTCGGCCTGCGTCTCTGCCTCCCTCTCTTTCTCTCTCTGTGTGACTATCATAAATAAATAAAAATTAAAAAAAAATAAGAGGAAAATCTTAAAAAAAAATATTTCAAGAAATTGGCAATAATCTATTTAAGTTAAACCTTTTCTAAGAGCTAACTAGACTTAAATAAGAGAGTAGCAAATGTCTACAATATTGAGATCAGGACTATCTGATGTAATAATAAAAAGCTTATTGAAGATTTGAAATCTTTAGTTGAGGAAAATACATGAACAAGCATTTTAGAAACTAAGAAATGCTAAATGGCCAACAAGCCTGTTTTTAATACTTTTATCACAGTTTTTTGCTTTAATTGATCTTTATATATCTAGCCCCCAATACTCCCCTGAACTCCAGGCCCTTATAGCCAACTGCCTTCTAAAAATATAATGGATCCTGTTGGTGGAATGCATATTGGTACAGCTTTCCATACTGGAAAACAGTATGGAGGCTTCTTAAAAAATTAAAAATAGAAATACCATATGATCCAGTAATTCCACTATCGGGTATTTACCTGATGAAAATGAAAACGCTAATTTGAAAAATTATATTCACACTATTTTTACTGCAGCAAAGATTTAGAAGAACCCAAGTGTCCATCATAGATGAGTGAATAAAGAAGATGGATGGAATATTAGCCATGAAAAAGAGTGAGATTTTGCCATTTGTGACAACATGAATGGACCTAAGGGGTATAATGCTAAATGAGATAAGTCAGACAGAGAAAGACAAATGCCATATGATTTCACTCATAAGTGGACATTAAGAAACAAAACAAATGAATAAACAAAGAAAAAAGAAACAAGCAACAGACTTTTAAGTACAGAGAACAAACTGGTGGTGGTTGCCAGGGGAAAGGTGAGTAGAAGCATAGGTGCAATAGATAAAGCGGCTTAAAAGGTACAGACTTTCAGTTATAAAATAAGTCAGAGAGATGAAAAGTACAGCATAAGGAATGTAACTGATAACATTGTAATAATGTTATTTGCTGACAGATGATGCCAATACTTATGGTGAGCTGAATAATGTATAGAATTGCGTTGTATGCCCTAAACTAATATAACAGTCTATTATTTATATATACAATATAATCGATACATATAGGCATTTCAGAACCAGCCAAATTCTTGGTCCATAAAATATCAGCCTTGTTAAGTGAATATTCCATATCTGTAAAAATATCACCCACAATTATTTTGTAAAGTCGTATTACCAAAAAATGCATACAGTCAATGGCATAGAATTTTCACCACATATTGTAAAACGAACAAAGTTTACTAAATAATTTATTTAATGTATTTAGCTTAATCATTTCAAATTTCAAAAAATTATGCATAAATATACTTGTAGAGAAGAAAGACAGGAGAGAGAGTCTATAATAGTATATGAATGCTGTCTCTGGGTAATATAATTAGGGATGATTGTTTCTTGGTAATTTTCAAGTTTTCTATCATGCACATGTATTACTTTTGTAGTTCGAAAATACATGCTTTAAAATGGGGCTTGTTTAGCTCTGCAGAAACCAAATTTTAGCATTTATTTAATATTTCTTTGATAAGAAATACTAAATTTGCAAAATCTCATAAGTGCTCTAACAGTTACGTAAAAAAATTAAAAATAAGTTTTCTGTTTTCAAGTATTTTTATTGCTATTACTTTGGTGTTATAGGGAAAAGCCATGGCTAGGCTTAAATTTAAGATTCAAGTTGATGTTGAGATATGAGTTACAGTCTTGGAACCAACAGATGTGTGAGGCCATGGGTTGCCATTTATTATCATATACTCCAGACATATTGCTTGACCTTTCTAACCTCAGTTTGCACATCTGTGGGATGGGGCTTTGAGAGAAATAAGTGATAAAATGAATGTATATTAAAGTAGTATTTCTGATCTAATTTGATATTACTGTATTAGTACTCTCCAAACAATCTTTTATGTTAAAAATTATTCATTTTCAGGAAATTGAGTCTTTCTTTGTAAATGGAAAATATAGTCTGGATCCTAATTATTATGGAGTCATAGGGGAAAGAAACTTTTCTGCAGATCTTGTCTTCTACCAACAACTCCATCTATCCATCCATCCATCCATCCATTCATCCATCCATCCATCCATGTTTATAGGACAACTTATGCAAATGAAGCACTGTGCTGGGCACTACCGTATCCTCTTACATAACTTTGTTTCCTTCATAACATTCCTCTCCGATTCTGCGTATCTCTTGAAAAATTATTGATCTGGCATTTTTATTGATCCATATGATCATTTTGAATCAACTGTATAGCCAATCTGAATAACACTGATGAACTCCAATATGTAGCAGGCCAAAAGTAAGATTCTTCATGAATTTTTAGCAACTTCCCTTGAGGAAAAGAAAATCGGAGTTTCCTTGTGATCTACTCTGGTCAGAATCCACAAGGAGTGTTTAGCTTAAGTATAAGGCTTCATATTTTTGAAGATATGTTATCAAACTGAACACATCCAAGTCAGGTACCAAGGCTAGATAATGGTTGGGGAATACTGGCATCTAGTTGGAGAAGCAGAGATGTTTAACTCAAAATGGAGAAATTTAGTCAAGGAGAAGACCACCATTTAAATATGCCTGCATTTCTACCCCATGATGGTAGTAGAGGCTTGTTCTTGGAAATTAGTACAACCAAGACAAGGACCTATAGAGTACAGTGTTAGCATGACCAACCATATGCACCCACTGTCCCTGATAGCCCCAATTTATACCAGCTGCTGCTCAATTAACCCTGTGAACTATATAGAGTACCCTATTTCACTCTTGGAGGCCCCCAGGTGGGCAAAAGATTATATTCACCCTAAGTCTTGTAGATGTGATACAGTGTTTCATTCTATATCAGAAGGAATTTACCAACAACAAGAACTGACCAATAGTGTAATGAGGCAACATACAAAGCAACTATTTTCCTTTCACTGGTGATGAAGACACAAAGGCCTAAGTGTTACCTGCCTAGGATGTTTTAGGCAAGAATCCCTTAACTGGTGGTGGCCATATAAGCTACCTGCACTCCAAAGTTGATATACTCTTGTTTTATTTTTAATATTCTATGGTCAAAGATAAATTCTATGGCATACATATTGATAACACTTATAATTCTTTAAATATAGTTTTCTTACATGGAGACCTCACCATTTGGTATTTCATTGAATTTCTGTGGGCTTGACTAATTTCTGAGAATTAGCAAATTCACAAAAGCAGTTCCTTGTAGATCATAAGGAAATAGAGGTCCTGCTGTGATAAATAAGACCAGGAAAGAACTGTTGAGGAATATGAGTTGAACAGGGGTGCCTGGGTGGCTCAGTCAGTTACGCATCTGCCTTAGGCTCAGGTCATGATCTCCGGGCCCTACGATCACCCCCAAGTTGGGCTCCCTGCTCAGCGGGGAGGTTGTTTCTCCCTCTCTGCCTGCCTCTCCATCCTGCTTGTGCATTCTCTCTTGCATAAATAAATAAATAAATAAATAAATAAATAAATAAATAAATAATTTATTTATTATTCTCTCTCAAATAAATTAATAAAATCTTAAAAAAAAAAAGAATGTGAATTGGACAGAACATAAATCCAGTCTTTACTAAAACTAATCTATTTACTATTGTAAATGATTTGTTTTTATGCTTATTTGACAAACTTAATTTTTTAAAGATTTATTTATTTGAGAGAGAGAGAGAGAGAGAAAAAAAAAAAGTGTGTGTGTGAGCGTGAGGAGGGGTAGAGGAAGAGGAAAAAACTCTCAAGCACACTCCATGCTGAGCAAGGACCCCCACATGGAGCTCAGGCCCAGGACCCTGAGGTGATGACCTGAGCCAAAATCAAGAGTCGGTTGCTTAACCGACTGAGCCACCCAGGCACCCCAATAAATATAATATTTATTTTCTAGTATCAACCCCCTACTATAACATCCTGTTCTGCAGTATAGAATTCAGAGCACTGTCTTTAAATTTAAAGTCCCAGTTCAAGTCCTCACTCTGCCAGTAACCACTTTTGTGATTTGAGAGAAAAGATTTAACCTCTCTGAGCTTCTGATTCTTTATCTATACTGCAGAGAGATAACACTGCAATTTATAGTGTAATTCTTAGGATTAGAAATAATTATGTTAAAAAACACCCTAGCACAAAGTGTGTGTTCAAAAACTTAGATATTATGAGAGACTGTTTTGCAAACATTAAATCTATTTTAACCTACTTGCCACTATTTAATGCTGCTCTATTTGTACATCCTTGTGCTCAAGGTTGACTGTCCATTTGTTAGCACATCTGCATATTCCTCATAATTAATATCTTTTTTAATGACATATGGTTTAGTGACTGGAAATTGAGTCTTGCCTTCTGTTTTCAATTTGTTTATGACTCAACGACTCAATGTATGTGTCTGAACTTTAATTTTCCATTCTGGAAACTAGAATTTAAAATCCTTGCTCATATGTAGCTATTTCAGAAAATGAGAGGAAATGTGTAATCCAAGGATTTTGAGTATGTGCCAGGCTGTTCAGCGGTGCAGCCAGGATGCATATAGATAAAGGGCCATGGTTTCTCTTGCGTTATGTTAACAGGGAAATCTAAATGAGGATGCCAGCCATCTACCATCTGAAGGGGGGTGGGTAGGGGTGGGTAGTTTGGGCTAGGCTGGAGTCGGATTCCAAGTGAAGCCAGGAAGAAGCAGCACATAGGCTTGGAATGAGTGTGAGCATAGTTGACGGAATCCTAGGCCCTGGAATCAGGCTGAGGACATGACCACCCCACAGGAACTGTCTCACACGGCCCCCATGGCAGTGCCCCTTCAAGGCCTGTGCCTCTGAAAGACAAGGTCCAGTGCACATTTGGATGTGAGTTTTTGGCTTCTGAACCCCCTGAAACACTTCTACCTCTTTTATGCTGGGTACACATTCTGTGGTGTTACAGTTATTCAAGTCATGTCTTATCTCTCTGCTAAATATAAGGTAGATGGTCTAAACCCCTCTTTCCCTCTGCTCTGCCCCTTTCCTTTCCCCCAGTAAAGAATCTTGAGCAGAATGACGTTTGATCTATTTTGTGACAGATTTGAATTTAATACAATATATCATAGACTTCTTCAATATCTTAATGTAATATTTGATTCCAGTAATTTATTTTATTTATTTTTTATAAATATTTATTAGAGAGAGTGTCCACATGCAAACAAGGGGAGGGATAGAAGGAGAGGATGAGAGAGACAATCTCCAGCAGACTCCCCACGGAGCATGGAGCTGGACTAGATCTCATAACCCTGAGATCATGACTTGAGCTGAAGTCAAGAGTCAGTCACTTAACCAACTGAACCACCCACACATCCCTATTCCAGTATTTTAAATACACACACGTACACACAAAAACACACTGCAGTAGTAACAAGTTGGTGGGCTATCCTGAGAAATGGGTGCCTATGAGAAGTGCACTGAATTCATTTTCTCCCCCAAAATTTCCTCTTTTGGCTACTACAGCCTTGGTAGTCACCAGTCACATGGAAAAATGAAGAAAAAAAAAAAAGTCTCTGAGTCTCTGTTTTTGCTTTTTAGAGCCCCCCTGTGGGATCTATCAGTTTGTAAGGGGCCAAAGTTTAGGGCATTGTTTGTTTGTTTGTTTGTTTGTTTTGAGAGAAGAATCCATAAGTGCACATCATTTAAAAGTTTAATAAAATCATACATTTAAAAGATCATAGCATCTAGACTAGTCCGATCTGTGGTTTAATTTATGGCTTAATGTGTTGTATTCAGTTTGCCTTCCAAAAAAGGTTAAATTTGAAATTTTATTAAAAACTCTCTTCCTTTGGATTTATAGATTGGGGTAGCGGTTTTATCCACTTGCCGTGTAGAATTAGTATTTACTGGACAAGATGTGTTGATTCAGGAGGTTGTCTGTGGAGTGCTTGCCCCGTGAGGGTCATATTAAACTCGAGAGAAGCTTTTTGAGCAACATAGCATCTTGGAGACAATATATCAAGCTGATAGATACACGGCTCTTCTGTTAAGAAACCAGGGGTGAAATTATGGCTGGCTCCCAGTTATTGCTTTGGTGCTAAGGAGCCTCTAAGGAATAGGTCTAGGATAAAAGGGGTTAACCAGAGGGGAAAGAAAGGTTTCCAGAATTCAGTGTTACTAGAAGCATGCAAAATGAATAGTTACGTGTAAATAATTTCAGATGATCACTCTGTCTGGAAATATTTTGCAATTTTATATAATCAGAGTGTGACCAATTTAATGGGACACATTTTTTTTTTTTTTTTGTATTTCTCAGAAGAGAATCCAAGATGTACTATATTATTATTATGGAGCCCACTTTGGGGCACTCCTCCCTTCTTTCTTAATAGCATGGTCATGCAGTTTTAAACACATGAATGGATTTTTGTGTATATATTTAAAATTCCAGTTTTTTCATGTTGGTGGCTTATCAGTACTGATTTTTCTTCCGAATCTGGATTGTAGATGACATTATATTCCTCGACACAGAAAAGTTAGATTAAGAAAATAGTCAAATGAGGGGCCTGACTTTTTATGTTGTACATCATACACAATTTTGTACTTTACTTTTTGTCCGTGCCCTTTCGATATCTGCTCACATATTATGAATCAGTTAAACAACATATAGCAGGTAAGAAATACTCATTGTCAAAACTATATGTGCTCACAGATAAATGATCAATTAGCAAGTCCGTAGCAGTGGATTATGGGATAAGTGGCCCTGGACAGCCATCCTACTGCATCCTGGGCGTGTCACACACCTAATGAGTGAGGGGACAATTTCATACCATTTCATCTCTCCCAGAGCATCTGGTTCATCCCCACACTTCAGCACTGACCTGATATACCTTTGCTTTTATTTTGCTCACTGAGACAATGGAGATCATCAGAAGAGATCCTTGCTGTTTTTCCGTCATGAAATCTACCTCTCTCTGTGTGTCCAGTCTCTGAATGCCCTTCTGTACACTGGGTTGACCATCCCTACTCTGTGCAACAGCCATGGTGCCCCAGCTTGCCAGTCTCTCTCCCACACAAGGAATTGGAATCCTAGGCAGTTAATCTTCCTTCTCCTCCATTATCATTTCCCCAAATGTCTTCCAGATCTTTCCAATAGGTGTGCATGCATTATAACATCTCCCAGTTCCTAGCACAACTTCTTTTAATACCAGAAGCTTCTCTAAATGCTGCCCCATTTTCTACTCCCCACTAGAACAAAATCCTTCAAAAGAGTTGCCTGTGCTCATGCTCCCCTCATTCTCTTCCCGATCATTCTAGCCCCAATGTTGTGCCCGCTGCTACACTGCGTCTCTTCTTGGCAACACCACCAAACACCCCTACTTGGCCAAATGCAAACTATAATTCTTGGTCTCTTTCCTTAGACTCTCAGCACATTTGACAAGAGTTGATCAGTCCTTCCTTTTTGATGTGCTTTCTTGGCTTGGCTTCCAGGCTGTACATTTTCTAGGTTTTTGTCCTCATTCACTGACCCTCCTTTATGCCTCCTTTGCTGTAGAAGATCCCTCCTGATCTGGACCTCATGGCTCAGTTCCCAGACATCTTCTGTGCTTACTCCATCTACACTCACCCCCTGGGTTATTTCATCAAATCTCAGCTATTAAGTACCACACATACCGTCATCCACAGCTCTTATCTAGACTCATACCTGCAGCTTCTTCCTTGATGTTCCTCCTGGAGATGTGTGTCCTCTTCATTGTAACATGGACAAAGAATTCCCGACATCCCCCCACCACCACCACCCCATAACTGATCTCTCCCCTCAGCGTTCCCCAGCTCAGCAATGGCACCACCATTCACCTGGGCGTTTAGGTTAAACACACTGACATCATCTTTAACTCCTTTATTTTCTCTTAGCAAAATACTTTCCACTCACTTGAGCAGCAGAATATACCACCACCTCTTCTGCTATTGCTCAAATCCGTGCTCTTGTCATCTTTTACCTGGATTTCTACCATAGTTGATTTCCCTAGGTCTACGCTTGCCCCTATTCCTCCATTAGCATAGAGCAGCCTTTATAGGTTCCACATGACACCATGTCCTTTATTAAAACCCAGAAATAAAAAAAAAATATAAAGTAAAATAAAAAATAAAAAAATAAAAAATAAAAAAAAATAAAACCCAGAAATAGCCTCCAAATCTGTTTCAAAGAGAATCCAGAGCCCTTAGTATATTTTCAAGGCCTAGAACTAGAATGGATCTCAAGAGATCTAGACCCTGTCTGTCCCTCCAACCTCTTTTCTTTCCTCCTCTTTGACCTATGTCAGCCACACTGGCCTCTCCACTGCTCTCGAACACAACAGGTGCTTCCTCTTCTCGTTGCCCTTGCACCTACTGCCTCCCTGGCTGGATTGCTCTTCCTCCAGACATTCCCATGACCACTGAGGTCTCTGCTCAAATGTCATCTATGACATATTCTTCCTAAAGCTTTCCTGTCCAGTTTCAATTGTTACATAATAATAAAATTGCATGCTTCTTTTCACTTGCTCTTCTCTTACCCTGGTTTATTTTCCTCCTAAGCTTATCTGTCTAGTATGATCTTAGGTACCTGTTTGCTTAACACTTGCTCTCACTGTTTACATGTAAGTTCCACAGGGTCAGGGGCCATGTCTGTTTTACTCGGTGCTGTTAGCCCTCCACACAAAGAATACTACTTTGTGCAGAGTAGAAGCTCAATAAATGTTTATTGAATAAATTAGTGGATTATTGATGAACTCAAAACCCTTACGACAGATTGATGAAACCTGTAATGTAATTCGCCCATTCTCATCACTGACCATTCATTAGCTTCATAGTTCACAGGCAGGTTCTCCTGTGGGGCAAGGAATGTAAAACTCGCACACTACATAAAGCTATGTATAAAAAGAAGTTGAAAAAGAACCCTGATAGTTGTTTTCATAATTTTGGTCCCTTCTCCTTCTTCACCAATGACCTCTAGGAATCTTTGGCCATTAGAAACTTCTATTACAATAATTACATTGTTCCTAAAAACTTACATTATAGTAGCACTAAATTATGCTATGGGAAGTTCAGATCAGTCCAACACAATAATAATAATAATAATAATAATAATAATAATAATAACAGCAGCAATAACAACTAATAATTACCAAGACCCAAAATAAGGTGCTTTATTTACATTGACTGATCTTCACAACAATTCTCAAAAGAAAGCTATCCCCATTCTAAAGATAGGAAACATAGACTCAAAGCCATTAGGTGATTATCCTAAATTCACAGAGCTTTGCTTAATTTTCTTTTGAGTTTCAGGCTAGCTTTGGAACGAATTTTGATAGGATAGGCTCATTCGAGTTATACCTGTTGGAAAAATTAATTTAATAACCAGAGTCATCTTGTCATATTTTTAATTAGAATATTCTGGTTTTAGTTTTGTTCATTCCTGTTGGACCTTGTAGAACTATTCAAATAGAGTTCCTTGATGGATTATATCAGGCAGATAATCTGAATTCAGGAAAAATTGGCCAGAGATTTAACTAGACTAGAAAAAGCAACATGTATGTTTCAACTTGCAACATATTTGAATAAGGTCAACTGATGGTATAAATCATTTGAGAAAAGAATTTTAGTTTTTATATTTTCATAGATGAGAATTAAGTCTGGAATGTGCTATTTTCACCCAATCATGTATAGTTATTATAGTAGAAAAATAGAATTGTAATAAATGGTCCTCAAAAAAAAAAAAAAGCCAGTTGTATTCAAGAGTAGTGTGATTAAGTGTGGCAATGGGTGATATAGATGGGAGAAATAAAAGACCTGGACTCCTTCACTGTTTGCTTGATTGCTGAGCAAGAGTTAAATTAAAAAGGTACTTTGGTATCTGGTTCACTAAGTTCCCTACATATTTTCAATTAGATAAACAGAAGTACAGGTGGGAATGTCGTACATATTCATTTGTCTTGCTGTTTGGGGGCTGGCTTTTAAGATTGAAATACTAATGTAATTGTGTTGAAATGAACAATAAGGAAGTACAGTAGTTCAGGAATGAAAATGTTAAATTAAATGGACCATGTTTAACATTGTTGTTGGTCCTGAGGAACAGTTTTTCCAGTATATGGAGCATTTCGATTCCATCCAGCATATGTTCTCCACAGTTTTCTCTGCTCTAATTCATCTGTGTTTTTCGACAGCTCCAGATGGCGTGCTGCCTCCGAGGCTTTCATCTGCCACTCCAACCAGTCTTCAGGTTGTCTGGTCTACACCAGCTCGTAACAACGCTCCCGGCTCTCCCAGATACCAGCTCCAGATGAGGCCTGGCCACTCCACCCATGGATTTCTAGAGTGAGCATCCTACTTTGTCCATCCTCCTAACTGTCCCCTGGATTACACAATGTGGACATAATTTACTTTGTCTTAATTTTTGAATAGGTCAGTTCTTACTTGCAACAAATAAAGGCTGCCTTTTAGAAGTTCAAACAAACAAACAAGCAACACCCTAGGAGATAATTATTTGCTTTGCAAAAATATGTTTTTCATTTATATAGCATTATATAAGATTTCTTCCCCCTTAACTTTTCATGAGCATATGTGCTGCATAAAGCAAGCTTATACCTAAACTAAAAAAAAGAATGCTGTCTGAACTGTAGAAACAAAATTATAATACCTGGTCTATAAATTCTGTGTGGTAATCAGTCTCAAGAGTAGACTCGAATTTTCTCAATACTACTAGGATTTACATCTCATATAAATGCAGTAGGGCAAACCGTCAGCCAAATGGCTCCTTATTTTAAGAGAGATCTCCTGTAACAACAGAAAATCACAGTACTTATCTGTATGTTGACATTCCCTGAAAATTCTTTGCAACAAGATTTTACTTGTGTATTTTTTTTTAAATTTCTTTGAGTATCTAAAGCTTCCTAGTTAACATTTCTTTCCTATGTAGGTTATTTTCCAGTCCTTCTGCATCGTTAAGCTATGAAGTGAGAGATCTCCAACCGTACACAGAATATGAGTTTCGGTTGGTTGCCTCCAATGGATTTGGCAGTGCACCTAGTTCTTGGATTCTATTCGTGACCACAGAGGACAGTAAGTGGTCTGAATGATATACCGCCAAATGTTGTCTACATTAGGGACTATTAAATGTCTTCAGTTTTTCCAAAACAGAGACATAAGCCTCCCCTATTTTCTTGATAGTTAGTGATAATAATCTTTTCTAGGGCAAGGGTAGTCAGACTGCAGAAAAAGACGAAAAATGTAGGCTTGAGGGATTTGGAGGGTGAGGACCTCATAAGAAAAATCACTCCAGGAAGAAGTAATTCACAATAAATTATGACATGGCCCCATTCTATCCTTTGGAGTACATCTAGGTGTCCTGTAAGATGAAAGTTATCATCTCCCACTCAGTGTACTCTGCTTTGGAGGAGTTCTGCAGGCAGAGGGACATGAAATTGGGGTCTTACTTCATGAGGATGCTTACCATGTCCTTATATGTTTTCCTGGAAACAGAGTCCATTATACTATTAGTCACACCTGAAAGACAGACTTCAGAATACAGAAGCATACATAATCTGATAACAGTGATTCTGCACTATCACAAAGAGGAGATTGGGATTGCCTTATTCAATCAAGAGACTTTTCTAGTTTTTCGTGAAAGAGTCACATGTATGTTCTATATATAACTAGGTTATATATAGAAAATGAATACATGGCTATACTACTTAGTTTTATATAAATTACCTCTATAAAAGCATATATATGGAAGTATAATTTTTTTTTTAAGGAAAGTTTCAAATTAAATCAAGCTCTACGGAGTGAATGAGGACACTGCATCTTTGAACAATGAGGTTTTTAGGGTTAATCTTGTCAAGTCTTTTAATCAGAGGCTCCTTTGAAGATGTGGCTCTGTTGGCCAATTGCCATTCTGGCTCTATATCCAATGAGCACCTGAGTGACTTTCAAAAGGCTAGATATTAATCAAAAGACATGGTATTTGAAACAATATCAATTGTATATTAAATAGATTCTTTTATTTCTGTAATACCCTTAATTATATTATTTTAGGGGGAAAAAGACATCAAATGAGATAGAATCAGAACTATTTACCTTCCCTAAAGCTTACTTTATTTTTTAGAAAGGCCATTATGAACAATAATATATAATACTTCATCCATTTCTCTCAATTTGTAATTACTCCCTGGGAGCAAGTTAGGTACTTTGCAAGGGCACATCCAGTCCTTTTGGTCTCTTGGGTACCATTTAGTAAATTATCAGCACAGTGCAATAAACGACACCCAGGACCCAGAAAGCATTAACACACTACTCAATGCACCTACACCCCTTTTAAGGGGAACATCACACATGCTCTGGGGAATCTGACAGCATAGTCACCAACTGTATACAGATTTATGAACCATAGAGCTCACACTCAAAATAGATTTTTTTAAAGAAATTTAAAAAAAACTGAAAATAGACTTTCAGTTGTCCTTCTTAGGTATGGAATGTTTGATGGCGCTCAATAAAGGGTAACTAAAAATAATTAATCAGTCCACTATAGAGGTGATGGCTCCTTAGAATGCCACATTGGAAGAGGAGGGAAATGGACTCCTTTTTTAGAACCTATAATTTCTATTCCCACAGAGGAAGGGCAACGCTTGGATTTCCTCAGTGGTGATTCTCTTGTCTAGAGGCCATGATCTTCTATCTACAGGCAGGAAGATATCACATAAATAAAGTATAAAACATTGCAAAGTACCAGTCAGCATAGCATGCTTTGTTGAGCAAACTTCTGCCTTATCTTACCATAAAACAAGTCTTACAGAGTCTATGTGGTCAGAATTTTCATGCACATAGACATTGCCTTCTTTGTGAGTTTTAGGGCCTGGGTTTGAAATGAATAGTATTAACCCATTATCTCCTTTAAGAATTGGTAACACATGACTGTATAGCAAGTATTAACCCAAGAAACCCAGCCATCATTTTTATTAAAATCCTTTCCTTCTTCTTCTGCTTCATGTGCACACTGCAAAGTCATATACATTATGAAAGAGCCAAAGGCGGGCCATTTACCCCCTAAGTTAAGTGACCAGTGCCTGCTTACCCCGACATAATGGCAGTGCACTCTGTTTTTTGGGTGTCAGTGGAGATGGATGCCATCTCTGAAAGGATGTGCAATTGAGTTGACAAAGAGTGAGAGATTGGCATTGGGCACAAGCAGTTTTTCTGTCAAGGCTTCAAAGCATTGCTTATGAAACCACCCATGATGACAGCTCCATGCCAGAATCACACTTCATACTTGATCCTGACCAGCACCGCCCATTTGCCCAAGTGCAATTTCTAATGTAAAAATTCTACATATCATCTTACAGAATAAAATAGAGAAGTCACCTCATGCCCACATTTAAATTTCATACCATCAATAGGCACCTTTCTGTATCAGCCAAAGCCTTGAAACTTCCTTGTGCCATAAAAGGTCACCAAGAGCAGTATTTTTAGCGTGATGTAGCAAGACTGTGATTTTCATCAAGCCTGTGACATGGCTGAAACCAGAAAGAGATACCTAGGCAGGAAATGAACTGTACACAGAGAAACAAATGCTTGGGTGCAAAGAGAAAATCTCATGGACAGAGAAAGGATGTGAAGAATTTTAATAGATTTTTTTCAAATAATTTGTCATTTATATCAGAGTGCCACCAATATCCAGTTCCATGCATTTTTAAAAATCTAGCGTGCTGATGCCAAATAATAATAATGCACATTTCCTATGAATATTTTAAATCCTGTTAAATGTGTGTTAATAAAAGATGTTTGCTCCAGACAACTTGGTCAGTGTAGTGTTCGACTATTTGCTACCAGATAAATACAAACAACTCATGGTTTCCGTTGTGTGTGTGTATGTGTGTGTAGGTGTTCTGGTGGTTTATTTTATTTTATTTTATTTTATTTTATTTTATTTTATTTTATTTATTTATTTATTTATTTATTTATTTATTTATTTATTTATTTATTATTTTGCGTGCTGCTGGGAGTCCAAGCACCTGGCATATCTGCAGTTTGCAAAAATACATTAGGATTGTGTTAGACGTGGATGCATATGATTGATAACATGAAGACACTTGCCAAAGCATTGATGTTTTTGGTATTTTTTAACCTGCAATAACCGTCACTGCTGGTTATATTATTACTCCTTTTCTCTTGTGTGTTCGCAATTGTTTTCTGTGTAGAATATGCATGTAGAAATTGTAGTTGGCTGGAAGGGTAAGTTTCTTGTAACTTTAGCATGTGGACATGTACTTTGACCTACTAAAATCCTGCCCTAGGTAAAATATAAGGTAACCCACTTTTCTTTAAAAATGTGATTCCCTAGACCAACAAAAGTCAGATAATCTGTTTTTCTCAAAGTTTTCTGGGTAACAAGATTGAAATATGCAATATCTATATTTCAGTCATTTTAACAGTGAACATTTATGGCACACACAGGCAATCAGCTCAACTTAATGAAAATGAGATTGTTTTTAAAAAATCGCTTCTCTCCTTCCAAAACAAAAACTCAGATTGGTTCTAGAGTAGACCATTGAGTTATCATGTAGTTTTAAATGACTTTAAAAATTTGATCATTTTACTAAATTTGAAGTTAAAGACTCCACATATATATTTTTAACCACTAATCTAAGAGGCATTATTAAATAAAAATTGTGGGATTTGAACGTTTTATTCTGTAGATTTACTTAGACAATTTTTCATGGCTCATTATTTTGCTAACAAACTGTTCACGAGTTTTACCTGGAGTATGCTAGAACTTAGGGCTATGTATCCTATCATCTAGACAGTACTTTAAGTTTATTCATTATGTTAAACCTTGTTATATTTCCCCACATATACAATTGCACTAGAGTGAAGGATGAAGCAATGAGGGATACTATTCTAATATTTGGATGCTGCTTTACTTTTTCTGTTAGCATTTTTTAGTATCTTCTCCTCAACCCCCTCATTCATTTCTGAGATTCTCATAACAGTTTACAAAGGAACAGAGCTTCTTCTGAAGTGAGACAGAGAGACATTGCAATGTTAGTCAAAATCTGTATCTAACAGAACACACGTCTTCCTTGTTTGTAGTCTGGAAAAATCTGCTCATTCATCAGACCTCAGCCCAAATGTCACCTCCTTTGTGAAGCCTTCCCTTCTCATTGCTACTGTAGAGTTTTGATTTGTATCGTCCTCCATCAGTATCTGCTTCTGAACTGTAACTTCTCAGGATCTAAGGCTCTGTCTCATTTATCTTTGTATTATTGTCTCCCCTTATCTGCCATTTTGAGTTATGGGTGTTAATCTCTTTAATCTCTTACTGTGCCTAATTTATAAACTATCATAGGTATGTATGTATTGGAAAAAACATAGTGTGTATAGAGTTCAACACAATCTGCAGCTTCAGGTACCCACTAAGAGTCTTGAAATGAATCCCCTGCAGATAAGGGGGGATGGCTGTAATATCTAGTGCCTGGTGGAGGATCTGATATAGAACAGGTGCCCAAACATTATCAATTGAAGTATTGATTAAGAAGACTTTTATATAAGCAAATCCATGAAAACCCCACCAAGCAAACCTTGTCTGGGTACCTGCCCTGTACCAGAGACTTGAAGAGACATCAAAGTTACAAGGATGATGAACACCCTGTTCTTTCCTTGAAGCACCCATTTTCTGGCAAGGGGAACATAGAGTGAAACCGTATTTAGAGTATAGAGAACTAAGGCTTCTATGAGAGCAAGCCCAGAGACCGATTGTTTCCCTCAACATGGGATGTCAGAAAAGCTTTTCCTGAGGAGAAGACCAGGAGAAGGAATAGGGAATGATTTATTTGGAGTTCACTTTAATATCAGATTTCAAATTGATTTCCTCACAGTTGGTCCAGAAGAAGCAATTGCTGTTGGGCTGCCCACTGACACAGGAGACCTGGGGGGGTGGCTTGTGGGGTGTCCTACCAATGGTTTCAGCTTCAGTCTGAGATAAGACCGGTGAGGATGAGAGGCAAATGTGAGAAGGAAATCCCAAAAGCAGTTTTCATTCTCTCCCTTGGCCAGAGGCAGACTGCTGGCTGTCCCTCTGATTCAACATTGACTATCTTGACTAAGATAATGAGTGTTCTAATTAGAGAGGCGTCTGTTAGCCCAAAATCATGTCTAGTTCAAAATGAAGTGGGGAGGGGTATGTAGGAAGAAGAGTCCCAGAAGGAAAACACTTTTTCTTATTCTCAAAACCTGTAATAAAAGTAAACACTCTGAGCCTTATGACAGGGAGAATTAAAACTACATTATGAAATTAGATTAATTGATCAAGATAATTCCAGAGTAGAATTTTCTAGATCATTTAATAAATATGTTTGTGCTCTTACAAGTATTTATATTTTGAAATTAATATTGCATTGGCCAGAATCTTTTTATTAGTGTGTTTTAGAATTTGAAGTCTCATTCTGCCCCTTAAAAAAATGTTCTTGGGACACCCAGGTGGCTCTGCGGTTGGGCATCTGCCTTGGGCTCAGGTCGTGATCCCAGGGTCCTGGACCTGCTTCTCCCTCTACCTGTGTGTGTCTCTCTCTCTGTCTCCCATGAATAAATAAATCTTTAAAAAAATGTTCTCTGTTAGAGAATTATAGGAACATTTTAAAATTAGAATGAAGCATATTTACATCAGTAGATACAATTTTATTTAATGAAGAAATACAAACTACAAGTTTCAGTAGTGCTGCACAATTATTTTGCTTTCTCCATTCTAAATAGACATCCTAGTAGCTTTAAATATTAACTTCCGAAGACTAATATATTTATCCTTTCAAACAGTGATTATAGGTATCTTACTTTATCCATAACAGAAGATCCATGATGAAAGGTAAATGATGTAAACCACCAATTTAGGGAGTAAAATGTCTCCGTATGCACACTGCTACATACTTTATTTTCTGTTGCATGGATCCCATCCCCCAAATTCTTGTTTTCCTAGACTTAATTAAAGCAAATATTTATTATTATTTTTACATTCTTATTTTTATATCCTAAGGTCCAAAGCTAAAAGCAACTAACAGAAACTCCTTTGAAAGGATGGATTGTTTAATGGAAAGTTCCATCCACCCGGCCTCAAACACCTCTCAGTAATTGGATCTCTTTCAGCCACGTAAGGCAGACTGTTCTTCCGAACTTGGAACCCCCAGTTCTTTCAGGACTTTTTTTTTGTACTTTCATGAATTCTCACATCGATACTTTTAATTTTCTGTCCCAAACTTTCAAGGAAGAATCCATAGCCATTCACTGCACCATATACCCCAGTTCTAGAAGTCAAAGCATTCTTCCTCAACTATATTCTGCTCTCTTATGGGAAAAATGCAGAAAGAGTTTCCCAGTATTGGTTCTCCTGCTTGGAGACCACCAAATGGTATCCTTTCAATTTCAACAAGCATCTAGTCTTCAAAACCTGCTTTTATTAAAGGACAATGCCTGTCTACGCAGCCCATTTCCTGTCTTATTAGTGGTCAAGAAGTTCATTTTTGTGCAAAACAAGCATCCCCATTTTTAGTACTTGTTTCTGGATACAACTACGGTACCCTCTTCATCATCACAAGATTAGTATTTCTTTACCTTTATTTTATTGGTCCTATTTCATTGAAGTCTTTTATTATGAGCTGTCAAAAATCCTTTCGGGAAGGAGTTGGGTGGGGTATAAATAATAAATTGATAAAAGAACTCATGATTAAAGGGAAGAGAGGATCCATCACTCTTCTGCTAACATACCAGTGGCGAATTTCAAAAGGCTACATTTACAATTAGTGTGTAATATATTGCTCTTTATAATTATACATCCATATATTTGCCAGCTTGATTTTGAAGTCGTTGGCAAGTTCAGGGGATATTCATGTGTGGAGTTAATATTACTGAAAAGAGCGTTGAAATGGAGTTTTTAATTAGAATGGCAAAATGTTGCTTTAGGGCAGTAATGAGACCATACCAGGAAAACTGAGCGATCGTGGGTCTCTAATAGCAAACAAGTGTAGGAGATCTGAGGAAACCACTGAAAGTCATACACGCATGGCAGGTGGGAGTCATCCAGAGTATTTATTCCTGTGCGCGCGTACACACACACACACACACACACACACACACAGGCATGTGCATGTGCACGCACACCCTTCCAGTACGCACACCTGACTCTGAAAATAAATAAGCAGACCCCTCCGTTAACGATTTTATTACTCTCTTTTAGGCCGGGGCTGAACTTTTGAAGCTGATGAGCAAAATAGTTTCCCATAAAAGATAATTTCATTTGCCAAAGTGAAACTACTTTCTGTTATTAATGCTGTAATGAAATGGCCTGAAATATGAATCAGGCATCTGAACAGGAAGGATGCTCCTGTTCCCAGCTCCAGGAGGGAGTTCTCTAAACAATTACACCCACAGAGAGGGCTGTACGGTTGTATTTTCATCACTGGCCAGTTGAGCTGTGTGGCTGTCAGACTTTCTAGTCTCCTCTCCAGTGACAGCCGCATTGACAACATGTTATACTCCACATTGATTTTACAGTTAAGGAGCTGATTGTGATATATAGGGATTTTAAGAATTCAGCTGAGAGGCTGACTTTTGCCTTTTATCATTCCATTAAAATTTTATAACCATCTTTTTCATGTCATTTCATCCATGAATTCTTACTTTAGAAAGTGATAGCTACCGCTGTGAGCATAACTTTTCTCATGTTCAGAGCTTTTTATTGTATTAGCAAACTACCCCAATTATAGTTATTACTCATGTTTTACATAATTGTGGTGACCCTTTCCACCATGCGGTAGCATGCCAGTTGATTTGTATATAGAATTAGATGATTCGGCTTATCATTTTAAAGCACTAAATTGAAAGAGTGCCAGGAGTCAGGTTTTAACACTTCCTTGGCCAAAGTAGCTAATTAAGCTGCTTTCAGCTTCCTCCCCTGAATCACACAAGTTTAAGGACCCTTCTTGCAGCAAGAGCAGGGAGCCCACTCGGCTAGAGAGGGAAGCTAATAAAATGTATGCTGGCTTATAAGGGGGAAAAAAAAATCATGAAATTGAAATTGAACATCTCGTCTTTCCCAAGATAAGAGATCATCTTTAAGGAGAGCCTGTGTTCCGGGAGGCCTTGAAGTGCCAGTTCATCTCATGATTGTAGATGTTTTACCTATAAAACTATCATCCGATTCAGGAGAAATAAAAGGTTTATCCCCATTATGGATTATTGTTTCTTTTCCCTGAAGAAGGTCATGTTTTGAGTGTGCACAAACAAGGAATGATTACGTAAGCAGGACCTTGCTGGAATCCCTCATGAGAACTATTCTGATTCTTAAATGTAGACTATTCTTCTTTAGGGGGGTGGTGATGAGATAGGGTAAGGCAAAAAACACTAGAATCCATTGATTTTACAGACCCAATGTCAGAGGGTCTGGTGTCCCAAAACACTTTGGCATCTCTTAAGACTCACACTTGCTTTTTTTTGGGAAATAGCCGACTCTGGTTGACAAGTGCAAATAACCAAGGATCTGTGTCCCTATTTTGATACAATAATTGCTACCACTACCATATGCCAGAGAGCAAAAGTAAGAAAAGTCATAGGGGTTTTAAGAAAGCTTTAAAATGAAAGCTAACAGCAAACTAAAATGGAAAATGTGATCCGTATCAAAATCACCGTACTTTTAGGATTTTTCTCCTTCAAGTCGGATGCATTACCAAATGGTCAGAAATGGCTTGAAT